>NC_133326.1:696508686-696808686 GCF_042186555.1 Aquarana catesbeiana
TCAGCGTGCACCTTCCACCGATCCATCCACTTCCACCCTGTGAGCCACACGTTCCCCTTAGGGGGTTAAACTCCACCAGAGCTTGAAAAACACAAGCATCCAAGAAAGGAGATATCCGAACTCAAGGCAACTGTCAGTAACCCTCCAGAGGGATCCAAGACGGTCAGGGCTCATACATCACCAAACAACAAAGAGAAGGCGCACATAGCGTAATCCTGTTTATTATTTAAACCCTTCACATCACACAAAGACCCCCCCTTCAAACATTATACGTACATTGTTATTGCAGTCCCAAAGAGCACATCAAAAGGAAGCATCAGACACAGCACTTCACCCAAGTAAATTCAGCCGGTTCAGCCTCCCAAGTAGCAGAGTCTAACTTCCTGGTTGTGAACCAGGCTGTGTGGTGGAGCGCAAGCGTCACTTCCGACGTCGTGTAGGGCCACGCCCTGACGCGTTTTGTCATATCCTGACTTCAACAGAGGGCGTGGCCACACGACTAACAGACGAGTCTATATTGCCCAGCCCCATCCACCCTAACCAATCAGAAAATGCGTTCGGCGTGACGACAGGTGCATATCGTCAGCCAGAATACACACTGACGGCTTCTCCACAGGAGAAAGGGGAAGGCAAATAGCTACTTTGCACATAGGTTCGCAAAAGCGAAAATAAACATACCCAGGCTGAACACCGCCCAGCCAATGAGAGTAAAGAAAAAGGTAAAAAAAAGGGGACATTACTCAGTATACTTTTAAAATAAAAGATCACAGTATATCAACACATGCAATCACTACCTAAACCGGAAATATCTCTATCAGAGATTCTATATATGCATCGACCTACTGCAGCCATCCCCAAAGAGGATCGCTACA
Organism: Aquarana catesbeiana; assembly: GCF_042186555.1. Taxonomy (NCBI): domain Eukaryota; kingdom Metazoa; phylum Chordata; class Amphibia; order Anura; family Ranidae; genus Aquarana; species Aquarana catesbeiana. Next base: position 696,509,559 of record NC_133326.1, read on the forward strand.
TATCGCTACAGCATATAATGCGATCAGTAAGGAGTAATCACTGCATGTTAATGGTGCCTGTCAGGCGCATGTCAAAGCAATATAAGGCAGATCATTGATTCCCATAAACTTCAATCGTTAATACCTCATTAAATACAGACAGTGAATATTCAATCAAAACCCATAATAAAAAATTTACAATAAAATCTCTAAATACAATCAATTAAGAAGAGATCAATAATATGATAATATAAGGGACTATAAGCTGAATAGATCTCTATCAGAGATCGCTGCATATGCAAATACATACTCCAGCAATCCCCTAAGCAGGTCGCTACATATCGCTACAACATATCCAGCGATCAACAGAGACTGATCACTGCATGTTAACCGTGCCTAACGGTTGCATACACAAAAAATTATATAGCAAATCATTAATTACATACAATTAAATCATTAAAAAACGGTTAGTAAATAATCGATCAAAAACGCATAGTAAAAAAAATTCTCATTATATCTCTAAATAAAGACAATTTAAAAAGCCAATTAAAACAAGGTCAATTTAAAACAGACCAATAATGGGTAGTAGATTTCTAAAAAAGAGACCAATAGTGGGCAACAAATTTCTGAAAAAGAGCCACATTGAGGTAAATTAAAACCAAAATAAGCTTAAACGACATACATTAAATAGATACTATAAAACAACCTCAACTTTACCTGGCATAAGTGTATAGACAATTTACACATTAGAAGGAGACTAGCCACCTATAATCCCATAATCCACAACTAAAAATCGCTTATAAAGCAATTAATATCCAACTCCACATTCAACCCTCTTGGCGATAATGTATCTGCCAAGAAGATCCACTGGGTCTCTCTCTTAGAGAGGTCACGGACCAAGTTAGAGGCCCCTCCAATTTGGTTTTAAATGATCAATGCCCCAGAATCTGAGGCCAGAGGGGTCTTGGTTATGCTTTAGTTTGAAGTGGAGCGAGACATTATGATCTTTAAAAACCTATTTTTATGTTGGTTATATGCTCTGCGATCCTGATTCTTAGAAGTCTCTTGGTGCGGCCTATATACATAAGCCCACATGGACATTGGAGAGCATAGACAACATAGGAGGTGTTGCACGTAATGAGCTCTTTAATAGCAAAACTCTTTGTTATTAGAGGTGGATGTGAAACTCTCCAACGCTCTTAACGGCCTCTCTACGTCCTTGCAAGCACGACACCTCCTACAGCTAATAAAAACCATTCTTATTCCAAAACGTGGGTGGTCTGGGAGGAGGGTCTAAGACCTTCGCACTATTTTGTCTGAGAAACTCAGGGCCCTTCTGTAGATAAACTGAGGCCTACAGGGTAGGACTGATTGTAACACTTTGTCCATACACAGCACATGCCAGTGGCAGAAAAAATACCTTCCACTTCTTTATACTGAGAATGAAAGCTCGAAATGAAGCTCCATTCATGACTGTCCTTATTTGGAACCCGCGGACCTTCTGCTAAAAAGGTTTCTCTGGGTTTGCATAGCCAATTCCTGAATAGTGGAATCAAGAACATCCTCATAATATCCTTTTTCCATAAATTTTTTCTTTACAACCTGAGCCTGTGCCAAGAAATCCCCAACTTCTGAACAGTTTCCTTTTTCACCCTAGTGAACTGTCCCTTCGGAATATTTTTTAACCACATAGGGTGATGACCACTGTCAATAGGCAAGTAACTATTAGAATCTGTGGGTTTAAAATAGACCCTAGTTCCCAACTTGTCTCCTTGTCTGAAGATGCTCAACATCCAGAAAATGTATCTCACTCTGACTAAATTCGTTCGTCAGTTTAATATTATTAACATTAGAGTTAAGTTCATTTAAGAATTCATGTAAGCTATCACTAGGACCCTTCCCAAATAAAAAACAAATCATCAATGTATCGTTTGTACAACAGGAGCTGGGTGCGGGGTACCGAAAAAATCGTTTTATCCTCCCACTCACCCATAAACAAAATTTGCTATGCTTGGGGCAAATTTAGCCCCCATAAGCAACGCCCCCTGCATTGGGAAAAGAAACAACCATCAAACCAAAAAAAAATTATGGCTTAGGCAGAAATCTAGGGGCATTTCTAATGAAAACTTTCTGATTCTGTGGCAAATCCTCGCGTTGGCACCAAAGCCCAATTTAGTGCCAAAAGCGCGTCATCATGCTGGATAATTGAATATAAGGACGCCACATCTGCGTTACTAAATATAGCTCATGTTTTCCTGATAGATCTATCTGCTGTAGAGTCTGTAGGAGACTTTTCGTGTCTTTAAGATACGCCTTAGTCCGTATAACACTGTCCCTGGAGAAAATGATCCAGATATTGGCCCATTCGAGATGTAATGGAGCAATCCCGTTCACTATAGGCCTTCCGGGTGGATTATTCAAATCTTTATGTATCTTAGGTAGTGTGTATATGGTGGGGATTCTGCTATTACTCGGTACCAGATACTTTCTTTCTCTATTAGATAACACGCCTGTCGTGTACCCCATCTCAACCAAATTCCTAAGATCTTTTTCGTATTGTACAGTCGGATCCTTACTTAATTTTACATACGTGTACTTATCATCTAACATTGTAGTCAGTTGATTATAATAAAATTCCTTATTTAAAATCACTACCCCACCCCCCCTTATCGGCGGGTCTTATCACTATTTCCTTCCTCTTTTCAAGCATAGTGATTCTGTCCAGTATATGTTGGGGATTTACTTTCTTTCTGGGCACTAAACCCTCCAAATCACGTAACACCAATCCCTTGAACACCTCAATGTGTTGGTTTGCACTATTCAGAGGATTGAAGAGGGATTTGTTTCTTAATCCACTATCCATTGGTCCTGAATTCCTAATATTTACTGATTGGGGATTTTTATTTAAAAAATATTTCTTAATATTTACTTTTCTCATATATTTATGTATGTCAATAAAAACATCAAATTTATTGATCGGCCTTTTTAATTTGAGTAATGTGATTTTATCCCATAAAGAGACCAATATTTTGCATTTAGGGCTGAAATGTGGCCTGAAAAGGCCGATCAATAAATTTGATGTTTTTATTGACATACATAAATATATGAGAAAAGTAAATATTAAGAAATATTTTTTAAATAAAAATCCCCAATCAGTAAATATTAGGAATTCAGGACCAATGGATAGTGGATTAAGAAACAAATCCCTCTTCAATCCTCTGAATAGTGCAAACCAACATATTGAGGTGTTCAAGGGATTGGTGTTACGTGATTTGGAGGGTTTAGTGCCCAGAAAGAAAGTAAATCCCCAACATATACTGGACGGAATCACTATGCTTGAAAAGAGGAAGGAAATAGTGATAAGACCCGCCGATAAGGGGGGTGGGGTAGTGATTTTAAATAAGGAATTTTATTATAATCAACTGACTACAATGTTAGATGATAAGTACACGTATGTAAAATTAAGTAAGGATCCGACTGTACAATACGAAAAAGATCTTAGGAATTTGGTTGAGATGGGGTACTCGACAGGCGTGTTATCTAATAGAGAAAGAAAGTATCTGGTACCGAGTAATAGCAGAATCCCCACCATATACACGCTACCTAAGATACATAAAGATTTGAATAATCCACCCGGAAGGCCTATAGTGAACGGGATTGGCTCCATTACATCTCGAATGGGCCAATATCTGGATCATTTTCTCCAGGACAGTGTTATACGGACTAAGGCGTATCTTAAAGACACGAAAAGTCTCCTACAGACTCTACAGCAGATAGATCTATCAGGAAAACATGAGCTATATTTAGTAACGGCAGATGTGGCGTCCTTATATTCAATTATCCAGCATGATGACGCGCTTTTGGCACTAAATTGGGCTTTGTGCCAACGCGAGGATTTGCCACAGAATCAGAAAGTTTTCATTAGAAATGCCCTAGATTTCTGCCTAAGCCATAATTTTTTTTGGTTTGATGGTTGTTTCTTTTCCCAATGCAGGGGCGTTGCTATGGGGGCTAAATTTGCCCCAAGCATAGCAAATTTGTTTATGGGTGAGTGGGAGGATAAAACGATTTTTTCGGTACCCCGCACCCAGCTCCTGTTGTACAAACGATACATTGATGATTTGTTTTTTATTTGGGAAGGGTCTAGTGATAGCTTACATGAATTCTTAAATGAACTTAACTCTAATGTTAATAATATTAAACTGACGAGCGAATTTAGTCAGAGTGAGATACATTTTCTGGATGTGAGCATCTTCAGACAAGGAGACAAGTTGGGAACTAGGGTCTATTTTAAACCCACAGATTCTAATAGTTACTTGCCTATTGACAGTGGTCATCACCCTATGTGGTTAAAAAATATTCCGAAGGGACAGTTCACTAGGGTGAAAAGGAACTGTTCAGAAGTTGGGGATTTCTTGGCACAGGCTCAGGTTGTAAAGAAAAAATTTATGGAAAAAGGATATTAAGAGGATGTTCTTGATTCCACTATTCAGGAATTGGCTATGCAACCCAGAGAAACCTTTTTAGCAGAAGGTCCGCGGGTTCCAAATAAGGACAGTCATGAATGGAGCTTCATTTCGAGCTTTCATTCTCAGTATAAAGAAGTGGAAGGTATTTTTTCTGCCCACTGGCATGTGCTGTGTATGGACAAAGTGTTACAATCAGTCCTACCCTGTAGGCCTCAGTTTATCTACAGAAGGGCCCTGAGTTTCTCAGACAAAATAGTGCGGAAGGTCTTAGACCCTCCTTCCAGACCACCCACGTTTTGGAATAAGAATGGTTTTTATAGCTGTAGGAGGTGTCGTGCTTGCAAGGACGTAGAGAGGCCGTTAAGAGCGTTGGAGAGTTTCACATCCACCTCTAATAACAAAGAGTTTGCTATTAAAGAGCTCATTACGTGCAACACCTCCTATGTTGTCTATGCTCTCCAATGTCCATGTGGGCTTATGTATATAGGCCGCACCAAGAGACTTCTAAGAATCAGGATCGCAGAGCATATAACCAACATAAAAATAGGTTTTAAAGATCATAATGTCTCGCTCCACTTCAAACTAAAGCATAACCAAGACCCCTCTGGCCTCAGATTCTGGGGCATTGATCATTTAAAACCAAATTGGAGGGGCTCTAACTTGGTCCGTGACCTCTCTAAGAGAGAGACCCAGTGGATCTTCTTGGCAGATACATTATCGCCAAGAGGGTTGAATGTGGAGTTGGATATTAATTGCTTTATAAGTGATTTTTAGTTGTGGATTATGGGATATAGGTGGCTAGTCTCCTTCTAATGTGTAAATTGTCTATACACTTATGCCAGGTAAAGTTGAGGTTGTTTTATAGTATCTATTTAATGTATGTCGTTTTAAGCTTATTTTGGTTTTAATTTACCTCAATGTGGCTCTTTTTCAGAAATTTGTTGCCCACTATTGGTCTCTTTTTTAGAAATCTACTACCCATTATTGGTCTGTTTTAAATTGACCTTGTTTTAATTGGCTTTTTAAATTGTCTTTATTTAGAGATATAATGAGAATTTTTTTACTATGCGTTTTTGATCGATTATTTACTAACCGTTTTTAATGATTTAATTGTATGTAATTAATGATTTGCTATATAATTTTTTGTGTATGCAACCGTTAGGCACGGTTAACATGCAGTGATCAGTCTCTGTTGATCGCTGGATATGTTGTAGCGATATGTAGCGACCTGCTTAGGGGATTGCTGGAGTATGTATTTGCATATGCAGCGATCTCTGATAGAGATCTATTCAGCTTATAGTCCCTTATATTATCATATTATTGATCTCTTCTTAATTGATTGTATTTAGAGATTTATTGTAAATTTTTTATTATGGGTTTTGATTGAATATTCACTGTCTGTATTTAATGAGGTATTAACGATTGAAGTTTATGGAATCAATGATCTGCCTTATATTGCTTTGACATGCGCCTGACAGGCACCATTAACATGCAGTGATTACTCCTTACTGATCGCATTATATGCTGTAGCGATATGTAGCGATCCTCTTTGGGGATGGCTGCAGTAGGTCGATGCATATATAAGAATCTCTGATAGAGATATTTCCGGTTTAGGTAGTGATTGCATGTGTTGATATACTGTGATCTTTTATTTTAAAAGTATACTGAGTAATGTCCCCTTTTTTTACCTTTTCTTTACTCTCATTGGCTGGCGGTGTTCAGCCTGGGTATGTTTATTTTCGCTTTTGCGAACCTATGTGCAAAGTAGCTATTTGCCTTCCCCTTTCTCCTGTGGAGAAGCCGTCAGTGTGTATTCTGGCTGACGATATGCACCTGTCGTCACGCCGAACGCATTTCTGATTGGTTAGGGTGGATGGGGCTGGGCAATATAGACTCGTCTGTTAGTCGTGTGGCCACGCCCTCTGTTGAAGTCAGGATATGACAAAACGCGTCAGGGCGTGGCCTACACGACGTCGGAAGTGACGCTTGCGCTCCACCACAGCCTGGTTCACAACCAGGAAGTTAGACTCTGCTACTTGGGAGGCTGAACCGGCTGAATTTACTTGGGTGAAGTGCTGTGTCTGATGCTTCCTTTTGATGTGCTCTTTGGACTGCAATAACAATGTACGTATAATGTTTGAAGGGGGGGTCTTTGTGTGATGTGAAGGGTTTTAAATAATAAACAGGATTACGCTATGTGCGCCTTCTCTTTGTTGTTTGGTGATGTATGAGCCCTGACCGTCTTGGATCCCTCTGGAGGGTTACTGACAGTTGCCTTGAGTTCGGATATCTCCTTTCTTGGATGCTTGTGTTTTTCAAGCTCTGGTGAGTTTAACCCCCTAAGGGGAACGTGTGCTCACAGGGTGGAAGTGGATGGATCGGTGGAAGGTGCACGCTGAATTTCTTCATCACCTATGAACACTGTCTGAACTATTATGCTTACTGACTTTCTCTCTTAAAAGACACTTTTTTTGTGAAGTTGGCCACATATAACCCGTTTTAGCTCAACATTAGCGCTGTTTCTAGTGTACTATTATAGTCATATTTTGCTGATTATGGTATGCCACTATTTATGATGATGTGTCTGTAATTTTAAACGGCTGCTGCTCTAGTCTCACTTTTTTGTGACAGCAAATTGGTGTTACTTTTATATTAAGTTATTTATTCTTTTTTTCATTACTGTTTCGGAATTGCTTGGTCCCTTGGCGCTGAGTGGTGTATCTTTGGGCCTTGGATCACACCTTTATATATACTAGGAAAGCTACTAGCCCTTCATTGCTATCAATGTGCATTGGTTAAAACATACAGTAGTAGAACATCCCCCATAAACGTACCATTATAGCAAGGGAGAGAAAGATAGAGAAAAGAAGGGAGGAAGAGAAGAATAGGGAAAGGAGCATGTGTCGAACATCAGTTTGTAGGTTCTAGGTGATTAGGGAAAACCCCTGGAGTGAGTACGACTCTTTGAGATGTGGCCTAAAGGTTCCCAGACTGTTTCAAACTTTTGGGTTGTGTCCATGAGGATGCTGGCTAATTTTTCTTGAGATATAATCCATGAGATCTTGCGTTGCACTGCTGCTATGGATATCTTGGGCTGTTTCCAGGCCCTAGCAATAGTGAGCTTTGCCCCTAGGAGAATAAAGTGGATCTGTTTTTGTTTAGGCTTGGAGATATCTGGAATATGGGCGTTCAGAAGGGTGACTGCTGAGGACCTGGGGACCGTGCAATTGGTGACCCTGTAAATTAGGTTAAAGATTTTCTTCCAGAATGATCTGATTCTGGGACACTCCCACCAGATATGCGCCATTGAGCCCAGGAGTTGGCAGCCCCTGAAGCAACGTGGATCTGCTGGGGGGGTAAATGGACGCAAGTCTAGTGGGGGTCAGGTACCATCTTGTGAGAGCCTTTAAGTCGGCTTCCATCAGGGAAATGTTTAGGATGTCCTTAAATAATTTGGAACATGCTGCTTGCCAGGTCTCCAGGTCCCACTGGTGTTGGAGGTCAGCCTCCCATGCTGTCATGTAGGAGGATTTATCTGTTGGGAGGATGAGTGATGATTCGATTATCGAGATGCCTCCCCTTTGCCCCATGGCTTGTCCACACCAAAGTTTGTAAGCTGTAAATTTGGATGGGAGAGATTTGTCTGTCCAAATTTTGCATAGGAAGTGCGAAATCTGCCCAAACCTGAACTTTTCCGAGTCCGGGAGGTCTAATTTGCTAATGCAGTGACCAAGGGTGAGGGGACCCTTAGAGGTGAAAAAATGTCCTATGCGGTACAGGCATTTGTCCAGCAACCATTTAAAGGATTAGATGTCTAGACCAGGGGGGAAGTCTGGGTTTTGAAATATGTGGGCAAGAGGGTGTCCTGTTGCCACCAAAGCTGGCAGGTTTCAGAGGTTATCTCAAAGGGCATAGGAGTGGGATAAGGTAGGGGACAAAATTGTAGGGTTTTTTTTCTGGGGGAACCAGAGCAGGAAGTCCAGGGTAAAGTTGGGGATTCCGTGCCTTTCTATGTAGACCCAATCCGGCTTTTCCAGTCGTGAGTATATTGTGGAGAGTTGGGCCAGTCTAGCGGCTAAGTAGTGTTTATATAGGTGTGGCAATCCTAGACCTCCCTTCTTCCTGTGAAGAAACAGAGTGTGTTGGGGTATTCTGTATCCTGAGTTACCACAGACAAATTTGATTATTTTACTCTGAAATTAATGTAACAGGTCTTTCCTTATGGGGATGTGGAGGGTGCAAAATAAGTAAAGGATTCTAGAGAGTAAAGTCATTTTAATGGAGTTTATTCTGCCCAGCCAGGAGAAGTTGTTTTTAGACCATTTCTTAAGTTCTGCTTCCAGTTTTTGGTATAAGGGTGGGTAGTTGATGGCATAAAGGGAGTCTGTGTGCGCTGTCAGGGTAATCCCAAGGTATCTGATAGAGGATATACTCCATTCAAATTTAACGGACTGTTGGATAAGGGAGACTGTGGGAGGCGGAAGAGAGACATTTAAGGCTTGCGATTTGGAGTAGTTGACCTGGAGCCCTGAAATTTTGGAGAATTCTGATATTACTTTGTATAGGTTGGGTAGAGAGGTTACGGGGGAGGTCAGGAATGAGAGTACATCATCCGCGAAAAGTCCACATTTGTGATTTTGGTCTCCACATGCTACTCCTTTAATGTCGGGATTTTTGCATATACCTATGTCTAGGGTTTCAATGGCCATGGCAAATATAATTGGGGAGAGTGGGCAACCTTGTCTGGTACCTCTGTCTATCAGGGATGAGTAGTGACTTTGTAAGCGCATTTGAGCCTTAGGCTGGGAGTAGAGGACATGTATCAACCCCATGAAGAGCAGGCCGAAGCCCCATCGCTCCAATAGGGAGAAGATGTATGGCCAAGACACAGAGTCGAAGGCTTTCTGTAGATCAAGTGCGAGGAGAAAACCCTGTTGTTTGGGTCCACCAGCCCAATTAGTTTGCAGTATTGAGACAATGTTAACTGCTCATCTCACTTGATCAGGGCCTTGTCTGCCTGGGATGAAACCCACCTGGTCTTTGGATATATTTGGATATATTTACTGATAAAGGAAGAGACGGTCGGCTAAAATTTTGGTTAGTATTTTCAGGTCATTATTTATGAGGGAAAGAGGCGAGGGGCGATAACTGCTGACTTCTTCTAGGTTTTTGTCTGGTTTGGGTATGACCGTGATGTATGCTGTGTTGAGTTGAGTGCCCAAGGGACTGCCCTGAATTTGGCGTTAACATTTTTTGTCATGTGCGGAGCTAGGGTGCCTGCAAAGGGGATGGAGAGGCCATCAGGTCCAGGGGCCGAGCCCTTTTTGAGGCACTTAATGACTGTTACCTCCTCCACCGTGAAGGCTGCCTCCATCTGTGTTCAGTGTCTAGGGATGGGGTGGACAGGCTATCTAGGAATTTGGCTATAGAGTCTCTGGTAGGCTGTGATGGGGCACTATAAAGTTTAGAATCAAAGTCTTGGAATGTCTCCAGGATCTTGGCCGGGTTGGCTGTAGGTTCTTGTCCCGCAATTTGAATCTTGGGCATGGTAAAGACCCTTGATATGGGGGTTAATTTGGCATTTAGTAATGGACCTATCTTGTCTTTTGGTGTGTAAAATGTATTGCCACTCCGGCGTAAAGGATTTCTCTGCTTTTGTTGTGAGGGCCAAATTGAGTTGAAGTCTTGCTTTGTCTATTTGGGCTATTAAGGTGTTAGAGGGGTTCTCTTTGTGTTTGCCCGTGGGGCCGTATATGACCTCTCCAACCTCTCAATGTCAACTTTGTGTTCTCTTGTGATTTGTGTGGCTATCTGAATTATCTTGCCTCTGATGAAGGCCTTGTGCAATGCCCACAGTGTTTCTGCTAAGGTTCCCTCTACGTTATTGAGTTTGAAGTATTCTTGAAGTGAGTTATTTATTTCCGTGGCTTTCACAGGGTTGTAGAGAATGGATTCATTCAGTATCCAGTGCCCCTGTTTAGCCATATGGGCGCTAGTGTGGATAGACATGATTACCATAGAGTGGTCTGATAGGGCCATATAGAACTGCCAGAAGAAGGTATGAGGGGACCAGGATATGGTCAAACCCGTCGTATGTATTGTGTGGGAGTAATAAGTGAAGTCCCTCTTGGAGGGGTTTTATTCTTGCCAGACATATGTTAGTCCCCGGGCATGGAGTAGCTTGGCGATTTTGAGGCTCGTCCTGGTGAGTCGGGTTAGTTGAGATGAAGGAGACTTGGATTTGTTTAACCCCTGGTTGAATGCCGCATTGGAGTCCCCGCCTAATACAATTGTACCTTCCAATTTAGAGAGTGATTTAGAGTGTCCAAGAGGAGTTGGAAGAATTTTTCTTGCCCTTTATTGGGTGAGTAATAGGAAACCAGGGAGTATAGGTGTCCCTCTAATGTGCCTTTTACCAGGAGAAACCTGCCCTCTGGGTCTTTTAATTCAGAAAGACACTCAAATTTACAGAATTTGGAGATGAGGATCGCTACCCCTCTGGTTTTATTTTTGACATTGGCCAAGTAAAAATGGGGGAAAGGGGGTGGATGAACTTGGGACTGTACCACCTAGGGAAATGGGTCTCCTGGATCATGAGAATGTCTAGTTTAAGGGATTTATAACTGTCAAAAACTTTCCTCCGTTTGAGGTGAGAATTTAGAACCTGGACGTTGTGGGTGGCAATTTTAAGGGCACTCTTTGTGGGATCAGCCATGGGGTTCAGGCTGGGCAATGTTTCTGTCTCTTCTGTCACTCACCTTTAGAAGTCTTATATCACCGATATAAGGAGGATCTCCTGTCTGGTCACCTAGCTTCATGGACCACATCAATTGAACAGAAGTGAAGTGGGCTGCAAAAGATGTAGAAGTTAGACACATGTAGGAGAAGTAAAGAAGAAGGAAGGAGAAGAAGGTAGAAAGGGACAGAGAAGAGGGATAAAGATCTCCTAGTGTAAGAGAGCTGGACTTGGGGGGATACTCCCCAAGAACCACTACACAGGTAGAACAGTAAGGGTCTGTCTTATAGAGGAACAGACAGCCTGACCTTCAGTGGCCTACTGGTGTCTGAGGGAGAGGTGGAGGCACATGAGGTCCACCCCTGGTCAGGGAACCCCTGGTAATGTTGAATAAGTGCTAAATAACAGCAACCGGGAACAACAATAAAAAGGCAATAGAAAAAATGGGACCTAGGTCCGACTGGGGGATCCCTCCATCCTCTTCTCCCAGGGGAGCCTAGAAGGGAGGGAGCCCAGGGGCTGCAGTGTGGAACCTACCACATCAGGACGGGGGTCATACGAAAAAATAATTTGTGCACTCAGGAGGTAAATAACTAGAACATTTAAGAGATGGAATTCTAGTCAGCTGGAACAGTTAAATCAGGAGCCCATTTCTAGGTAGTGGTCAGCTTGAGTTAGCTGACAGGTGGTCAAGGGGGTCCATTGTCTTTAGCCTTCTTGGTCCTCATCTTATTCCAGAGTGGTGATTGGGGGCTGGTAGGTGTCGGTCTTTTGGATGTTCCAGGAATGTTGTAGGACGTGTCCACAGCAGCTTCCTGCGAGATCTACTTGAGGTGTAGGAGTAGTTTTTCAGCGTCAGGAAAATTTGAGGAAGAGTAGTTCTTTCCTCTATCAGAGAACTTCACTGCGAACGGGAAGGCCCATTTGTAATCAATGTCCTTTTGTGTAAGGACCGAGAGCAGCGGTTTCAGTGCTCTTCTGTGTTGCATTGTGGTAGGGGACAGGTCTGCGAAGATTTGAATAGGGTGATCCTGGCACTGCACCCGGGGCATAGATCATGATTGTTTCATGACTTCCTCCTTTACATTGTAGTAATGAGGTTTGGCAATGATGTCTCTCAGTGAGCTGTCCTTCTTGGGGGGCACCTAGGGCTCTATGGTCTCTGTCCAGTTCTAGTCGGTGTTGCGGGATATTTGGGATCAGATTCTGGATTACGTCCTCCACCGCTGCCGGGATTAGGCACTGACAGAGAGATGATACCTATATATTAGACCTGGACATCCATAGTTAGGTTATAACTACTCTGGGACGTCTGGATATTTATCCGCTTGTTATGCAGTCTGTATGGAAAACTCTAACGCTCACCTGTCCCTAGCAGCTTTGCCTAACACACATTGATGCTGGAAACAAAGTACGCTTACAACTCTTTCATTACTATGGTCTGGCATCCATGGAATACTTCACTTGATTAAATCATCTTTAGTGCTGTTTGAACATAGAATCATCCCATTGGAATTCAGATATTTATAAAACATTTCCAAAATTCTCAACTCTCAAACCCCTGATGAAGGTATCAGAATATTGGAAACACGCCGGGTATTAGGGTATACCACCCCTAGGAGAGTACATATGACATGGTGATTCATATTTGCATATTTCTTGTCTTGTTTCTTTATGGAATGTAAATTTGTATTGTGTAGACACGTTTACGTCTTTTTATTGTATATCATTAAAATACACTATTTTTTGCCATAAAGAGTTGGTGGTCTGTCAAAGTCCCATTGAGGGGGGATATTTTTTTTTGTTCCATGACACTAGGGATGGGTCCACCATACTCTACATTTGACATGATGGAGGTCTCTTTTTTTTTCTTTAGTGACAGTGCATGCATCAGTGACACTGTCCCTCTTGTCCACCTGTTGGAGCACACTGCGTGGAATAATGGACAGGGCACTTGAGGCAGAACAGAGGGAGGAAGAGGAGGACTTCCTTACCTCTCAAGGCCCCCTTTATCCAGACAGTGTTCCTGCGTGCCCGCCGATCACACGGGAAGTGGATGAGGAGGAGGAGGAGCATTGTATCAGCATGGAGGTGGAGCCTGGCACTCAGCATCAGCAGCAGTCTTCAAGGGATCATTTACAGTCCGAAGAAACCCATGGACTTGTACGTGGCTGGTAGGAGGTGGCTGCAGATCATGTCATCCTTAGTGACCCAGAGGACTCTGAACCAAATGCCTTAGCAAACCTATGCTGGCCTCCCTGATCCTGCAAAGCCTGCGGAAGGATCCTCATATTCATGGTATCAAGGGGAGGGATCATTACTGGCTGGCAACCCTCCTTGATCCATGTTACAAGGGTAAGGTTGCAGACCTTATCTTGCCATCGCAGAGGGAGCAGAGGATGAAACATCTTCGGGAGGCCTTGCAGAAAGGTTTTTGCAACACGTTTCCAGGCCCTACAATTTCCTGGTCCTCCTGGACTACGTGTTGCTGAGGCTTCGGTCAGTCACAGAAGGAGCGGTGGAGAAGGTGGCCATCTGACCGATGCGTTCAGACAATTTTTTAGTCCACAGCCCCAAGGTATGATCGGTTCCAGCAACCATCGCCATCGTCTGATTCACGTCATGCAGGAATACCTTGGGGCAAAATCAGACTTGGACACCTTTCCCACCTAAAATCCTCTGGGTTATGGGGTCTTGAGGATGGATCACTGACCAGAGCTTGCACAGCATGCAATTGAGCTACTGGTCTGTCCTGCATCCAGCGTTCTTTCAGAATGCACATTCAGTGCTGCTGGAGGCTTTGTAACTGATCACAGGGTGCGCCTATCGGTCGATCGGCTGACCTTCATAAAAATGAATCAGTCTTGGATCACCAGCTACCAAGCACCTGATGCTGATGTAACCGAATATTTTTTTTTTAATGTGAGATCCCTTCAAGTCTGCCTATGCTGATGCTGAGTGATTATCCTGTTATGCTGAGTGATAATCCTCTTCCTCCTCAATTTTCATGCTGATAGAACATTTTTGGTTCTGGGCGCTGCCACCAGTGGCTAAGGCCCAATTTTTCTGCCCCTGTTTAACAGGGGCATGTAATTAAAATTTCTGATGCAATACTTTGCAGCAGGGCTCATTCCTGCACTCCAACCATAGTATCTGTGAAGGGTTGCAGTGTTGTGGCACCAGCACCAGTGCCAAGGCCGGATTTTTCAGCCCCTGTTCAACAAGGGCGTATAATTAAAATTTTTGATGCAATACTTTGCAGCAGGGCTTATTCCTGCGCTCCAACTATAGTATCTGTGAGGGGTTGCAGTGTTGTGGCAGCAGTGGCTAAGGCCCAATTTTTCTGCTCCTATTTAATAGGGGCATGTAATTACAATTTTTGATGCAGAACTTTGCAGCAGGGCTCATTGCTGCGCTCCAACTATAGTATCTGTGAAGAGTTGCAGTGTTGTGGCACCAGCACCAGTGCCCAAGGCCCAGTTTTTCAGCCCCTGTTTAACAGGGGCGTATAATTACAATTTTTGATGCAATACTTTGCAGCAGGGCTCATTCCTGCACTCCGACTATAGCATCTGTGAGGGGTTGCAGTGTTGTGGCACCAGTGCCTAAGGCCCAATTTTTCTGCCCCTGTTCAACAGGGAAATCTAATTACAATTCTTGATCTAAAATTTCACAGCAGGGCCCATTCCTGCGCCCACCAAGAGTTACTGTGAGGGCTTACAGTGTAGTGGCAACACCACCACCACCACCAAAGGCCCAATTTTCTGACCCTGTTCAACAGGTGCATGGAATTACAATTCTTGAAATAATCTTTCACAGCAGGGCCCGTTCCAGCGCCCACCAAGAGTAGCTGTGAGGACTTACAGTGTTGTGGCACCAGCACCACAACCACCACCAAAGGCCCAATTTTTCTACCTCTGTTCAACAATGGCATGTAATTACAATTCTTGATCTAATATTTCACAGCAGGGCCCGTTCCTGCTCCCACCAAGAGTAACTGTGAGGGCTTACAGTGTTGTGGCAACACCAGCTCCTAAGGCCCCAATTTCTGCAGAGTATATAGGGCAGGCCCCTACTTTCAAACATCCAACTTACAAACGACTCCTACTTGCAAACGGAAGGAGACAACAGGAAGTGAGATGAAATCTACCCCTAGGAAAGGAAATTCTCTCCTGTAAGAGTTAATATGGGAAAAACATGTCTCCTCTTCACTGATGCTTTATCACCAATCCTTGTTTCACTAAAAAACCCAAATTTTCAAAAAAACACTTGTCATTGGGACAGAAAGTGAGGTGAAATCTTCTGAAGAGGTGCACAGACAGCAAAACAATTTAACAGGGGTGATAACCCTTCCCTATGTTTTCCACAAAGCTTAAAAATAGATTTTTTGGCTAGAGCTACACTTTAAAAATGTACCAGTTCAAAATTACAAACAGATTCTACTTAACAAAAAACCTACAGTCCCTGTCTTGTTTGCACCGCCTGTATACTGCTGTTTAGAGTATATAGGGCCTGGGGGCCCCACACCTTTCCTTTTTTTAATTTGGGTGCTGGGTTCCCCTTAATATCCATACAAGACCCAAAGGGCCTGGTAATGGACTGGGGGGGGTACCCATGCCGTTTGTCTCACTGATTTTCATCCAAATTGCCGGGACCCGACATTACATTAAAGCCGCAAGCAGTTTTAAATGACTTTTATTCCTTTACAAATGTCATTTTGTGCAGGGACTGTTCTAAACACGAGAAACACGCACCACTTTACAGGCATACTATAGACACCCCCCAGGTATGAAATTTAAAGGAATATTTCACTTTTTTTTTACTTTAAGAATCATTAAAATCACTGCTCCCGAAAAAACTGACTTTTTTAAAACTTTTTTTTGCATTGATACATGTTCCCTGGGGCAGGACCCAGGTCCCCAAACCCTTTTTAGGACAATAACTTGCATATTAGCCTTTAAAATTTGCACTTTTGATTTTGAACATTCTAGACTGTAACGGGGTTCTAAAGTTCGCGCAAACTTTTGGTATGTTCGCAGGTTCTATATATATATATATCTATATATATAGCGCATCCACTTATACATAATAACAGTGCTCTATAAAGTGCTTCAAATAGAAAAACCTAAAAGTGAATCCAGTGCACTAAATTGCTAATGTGCAAAATTCTTCATGCAATATCATGCACTAAATAAAAAACATAAAGTCCATTCCAATTCAATCCAGTCCACTGATTCTATTGGAAATGACCGAACGTGTAATTGTGTCCACTCTTGTGCTCCCCTTTGGTGTATGCCTTCACCTTAGAGTGTGTGACCTTGTAGCTAAGCTTGGTCAAAACATGTTTCTGAACCAACTCTGGGTTCAATGACTGTACTTGGGTCCTGGGCTAGTTGCTTGTGCATTTTTCCACATAAAGATATGACAGAGGAAACTTGCAGTGCACCACTCTATACAAATGCTGACAGTCATAAAAACACTGAGCCGATGTGTCCCATCCTTGCTGAGAGCGTTTCTGCCATCTCACATGCCCTCCTGTCCCCTCCCCAAAGCATGTCGATACCGGGAAATGACATATCTTCCTCAGGGGGCACAACCATCTCTAGGGTTTACAGAGATTGGTCCGAAAAAGAGAAAATATCCAGTGAGTGGCAATTGTTTAGAGGAAAATGCCTTGTTGATGTCAGAGGTCAGAGGAGAATGGGCAGACTGGTTTGAGATGATACAAAGGCAACAGCAACTCATATAACCACTCGTTACAACCAAGGTATGCAGAATACCATCTACAGCAGCAGAAGACAACACAGAGTGCCATTTCTGTCAGCTAAGAAGAGGAAACTGAGGCTACAATTTGCACAGGCTCACCAAAATTGGACAATAGAAAATTGGAAAAAATGTTACCTGGTCTGATGAGTCTTAATTTCAGCTGCGACATTAAGATGGTAGGGTCAGAATTTGGTGTAAACAACATGAAACCATGGATCCATCCTGCCTTGAATCAATGGTTCATGCTAGTGGTGTAATAGTGTGGGGGATATTTTCTTGGCACACTATGGGCCCCTTAGTACCAATTAAGCATGTCGATCCCTTTATGACTACAATGTGCCCATCTTCTGATTGCTACTTCCAGCAGGACAATGCACCATGTCATAAAGCTCAAATCATCTCAAACTGGTTTCTTGGGACAGAGGCTTTTGGAGGGGACTGAATGCTAGCCTCTTGCCTACCGACTATGCCCCCTGGCATTTGTGGGAGCTACAGGCATTTAGGAAGATATTCTGCTATGTAATGCAAAAGGGCATTATTAAGGAGGCCATGATGGTCTCTGCCAGCTTGGGACTCAGTGGACAGAGGTATGTGAAAGGAATGCTGATTAATGAGATCTGAAAAGCCCGGGTCTTTCACCCAATAGTTTATTGTCTCATTTTGTTGTGTACTCTTTGCTGGGACTTTGGGGTGTGGCTGTATTCCGAGGTTCTATTGTGTCTGTCTGCCTTGGATATTATGGGATGTGTATGTAGATTAGCTGTGAGATTGGTGGGGGAGAATTCCTCCAACAATTCTCACTGCTGATTGGACAGTCTACCCCACCCAGAATGCAAGGGGGGGATTGTCCAGAATATTACCTGTGTACCTGTGTTTTCAATAAACAGTCCATGTTCAGCAACCAAATGAATATTGTGTTTTTTTGTGGTTATTAGCGGTTGGAATATCTGATATCTATATTCAGACTGGAAGGAAGTGGTATATGATGAAAGCACTCAAGCAGACGTTTCATTTCAATAGTAATGGGGGATTCCACAAAAAATGATAGCATGGGGTCCCTCTAATTCTGTACTGGACTCTTCATTTCTAGTAAAAAAAGAAAAGAAAGCTTCCCCCAAAATCTATGCCAGACCTTCATTCAGGCAAGGACATTTTCATACAAACAAAATCTCCTGCGCTCGACAGTGATGTGACGGCAATAGATATTGCCTAGGATTTCTTTTTTTCTGATCACTACATTAGTGTTACGTGTGACGCTAGTTACCTAGTTAGTGTCAACGTCAGTTTAGGTGTTAGCGTTAGTTAGCGACAATCCCAGACAGCGCCAGACTTTAACCCTTTGATTGGCAGTAGCACCAATACACACGCACACACGCATACACCTTCCTTACTGGAATAGTGTCTGGACGGATCAATATCTTTGATCTGATCAGATCTATACTAGCATCTCCAGTAGTATAATGTTCCCAAAAATGCAGCATTAGCAGGATCAACCCAGACACCTGCCAGCACCTGCGTTTAGCCCCTCCACCCAGCCAACCCAAGTGCAGGATCAGTAGAACACTGTCACTTACAAAACACAGCACACAAAACTGCAGCATTAAGAGGCCTAATCCCTGCTAGCACTAACAGTTAATTTTTTGTAGCGGTACAAACAGTCCTCTGAAAAACAGGTGTTCGTTTACCTGTGAGTCGTACTAGTTACCTATAAATTTATTGTCCAAAATGTATAACGAAAGGTACACTGGTGAAGAGGATGCTGAGCATAAAAGATGAGAGCGGGGAATTCTCAGTGTCAGATTCAGGCCCAGTATTTGAACCTGTAGTGAGTGGCACCCTGACAGATAGATCTGACAATGGAGAATGGGTCCCTGCAAAGGTCAGGCGTACCCGACCCCATTCTTCTGTTGCTGAGGTGCAACAAGTGCATGATACTCCTATCCAGCAGAGTGCATGATACTCCTATCCAGCAGAGTGTCAGTACTAGTGCCGCTCAACCTTCTGGTAAACTGGCAAGCACCAGAGGCCTAGTACACCCTGGTCATAGACAAACCAGCACTGCAATATCACTTGGTGATATGGCAAGTCCCATAAGTGCAGTTCAAGCCACTGCGGTGGCTAGCACAAGTAGTGCCCCGCAGGCACCAAGCATTCAAACTCAGGATCGTAGAGCCCATAGTGCCCTTCCTGCTGTGCTGATTGGCAGCCCACATATTCTGCAGTGCCCATACTTCCCCCATTCAGTGGCCAACCCAGAATTCAGGTGGAAACAGCAGATTTAACGCCCCTGGAATTTTTTGAGCTGTATTTCACGGAAGATCGGTTGTGGACCAAAGCAATTTATACGCTGGTCAATTCATCATTCAAAACCCAAATTCACCCCTTGCCAGACAATTTGGCTGTAAACCTTTAACGGTCCTGGAATTTAAAGCCCCATGCACACTATTGCCCTGTACACACGGTCGGACATTGATCGGACATTCCGACAACAAAATCAATGGATTTTCTCAGACGGATGTTGGCTCAAACTTGTTTTGCATACACACGGTCGCACAAAGATTTTGGAATTTCTGAACGCCAAGAACGCGGTGACGTACACCATGTACGATGAGACTATAAAAGGGCAGTTCACCCTTTGGGCTCCTTTTGCTAATCTCGTGTTAGTAAAAGTTTGGTGAGAGACGATTTGTGCTTTTTCAGAATCTTGGTTTTCAGTTCATTTTTCTGGTGTTCAGTTTTGTGCTTGTGGGTTTGTACCTGTTCTTCAGTGCATGCAGCAAGTTACCATTGACTTTGTCATTGTGTTCTTGTTCGTTCGTTACTGTTTTTTCAGGTCGTTCTTCACAGGCCTTGCTGTTCTTCAGTGTGTTCTGTTACTTCGTTCTGAGCAGCCGACCGTTTTCTAGCCATGTTGCGTGTATGTACTCATTCATGCTGTGCGGGGGCTTGGTGTTGGGGTTCTTACTTTGACACAAGCCCAGTCCATGAATAGGGCGAGGAGGAGTTCAAGGACCAAGAATTGGTTGTTCCAGCGTGACCAATTCTGTCACATGCCTTTGCTCTGTGAGATCCGTGAGAATAATCCTGATGATTTCAGGAACTTTCTCCGGATGACGGCTTTGCTGACCTCTTATATTAGCAGGCAGGATACCTGCATGAGGCAAGCCATCACTCCAGAGCAGAGGTTAGTCGCCACCCTGCCTTATTTGGTGACAAGGAGAAGCCTGCAGGACCTTAAGTTCTCGACAGGCATCTCCTCCCAGGCTCTGGGGATCATTATCCCAGAGACCGGTTCTGCCATCATCCAGGTCCTGCAGAAGGAGTATATTAAGGTAAGATTTTTATCCTTTAACATCACATGTTATTGTATTTAATGTTTGCTAATGTATTGTATTCCTTTCCTCATTCCCTAATTACCATGATTGTAATATGCTGTGAATGTCCCCTTTGTCCTCATGCATGCTGGATTTTTATGTTATTTTTTTGTCCTTCATACATATTTGCCTTCACTTACCTCCCCAGCATGCTCTCCTGGCCCTATATCCACCTCATCTACTCAATTATTTTGCTAGCTTCCACAGTAGTGCTTTACCCTAAATACCCCCTAAAATGTGTAAAATTGTGATTAGGGCTTTAAATTCTGGCAGAGTGCCAGAGGCTTTTTTTTTGGGTCCCAAAATCATTTGGAACCCTCCCTCCCCCCACCTGCTAACTCAGCTGATACCAATCCTCTAGCTATCCTCAATCTTCTACCTGCTGACTTTGCCAAACCCATGCACACTATATACCCACCTATTTTGTGGTCAGATTTATGGATGAATTCCCCAAAGCATGTAGTGCAAGGGCCTGCCTGAATAATTTCAAATGGTACTGTTTAAAGTTTTTTATCCTATTATTATCTTCATAGGTAATAGCAGAATGTAAAACTGTGCTAAAATGTGTACAGTGTGTATTTATATCTTTGTATTATGACACTTCTTACCTGTCCAGTGGGCTGCCAATAGTGTAAGTAAGGAGGGGCTGACCAAAGTAATATACATTATTTATGCATTCATCTCTCAATGAAGCAGAGAGGGTTACCTGTCCAAAACATCTCCCCCCCATAAAATTTCTAAAATGGCCCATGAGAGGGGAGGAGGGATCTGATAGGTGGACCTTATACCTTTGTCTTTAAATACTCCCTAAAATAAATGTTTTACTGATGTTGACCAAGAATGTTTGTGTCAAATCTGCTTTCTATGTTTATTGCAAAATAATTAATTTATTTTTCTTGTTTGACTCCACAGTTTCCTTCCAACCTACAGGAATGGCAGACTGTGGCCTCCCATTTTGCCCAGCGGTGGGACTTTCCTAACTTCGGAGGGGCAATTGATGGGAAACACGTCCACATCGTCCCACCACCCAACTCGGGGTCATACTATTACAACTACAAGGGGTTCAATAGTATTGTGATGTTGGCGGTGGCGTCGGCTACTTTCGAGTTCCTGTGGTGTCCTTTTATGAAGCAGTGAAATATATTCACTGCTTCGTTCTCCGGCATTCACAGTGGAGATCTTTCTCCTCTGTGTGCCAGTTTATGAAGCGGAGCAGATCGCTTCACCTTTGGAGAAACACTGGAGAATGGCCCCTGATACTAGAATCTCGTGAGACTTTATGAGATTAGAGTACCAGAAATTCACAGAAATACAGAAATGTGTTTATTAAGCAGTGATAAATTATCACCGCTCAATATGCTGACAGATGACAGACGGTGTGGTTAATGTTAAGAAAATAAGGAGTCCCCCTACATTATATATATGTATACACACACATTATATATACATGTATATGCACACACATTATATATATATATATATATATATATATATATATATACACATTATATATATATATATATATATATATATATATATATATATATATATATATATATATATATATATATATATATATTTATACACATTATATATATGTATATATATGTATACACATAAATATGACAGGGGGACATGGTTACAGTGTTGGAGGGTCTGAAGTTAAAAATTTTCCTCCTTCCCCCTCAGATCCCCTGAGATTCTCTCTTCACTCCCCGATTCACCACCTCTGAGCTGGTGAATCAGGGAGTGTGACTTCTGACACAGATCGCCAGTGAAGCGCTGAGATCACAGCTTCATAAACTGGCCGTTTCTGTGTCATTCAATGAGGATTCTCCATGTGCAGAGATCATTGGCGGGAGAACAAGTTCAAACACTTCTCCCCCCGATTATCTCTGTTTCATAAACTGTGTATGGACTGTGATCAGCAGCGACCCTTGGGATCACTTCTGATCACTGCTTCATAAACGGACACCTGTATGTGGATGTGGGGAAGAATGGGCGGATGTCAGATGGTGGAGTCATCGCCCACACGGAGTTCTACAGGCATCTCCAGAATGGCAGCTTGGACTTGCCACCTCCAGAAGACAATGCGGAAGGACTCCCATTCGTCTTTGTTGCGGATGAAGTGTTTGCGCTGGGGGACCATCTTATGCGGCCATTCCCTATGAGGACCCTCACCCTGGACCAGAAGGTTTTTAATTACCGGCTGGCCAGAGCCAGAAGAGTGGTGGAGAACATGTTTGGAATAATGGCCAGCCAGTTCCGCCTATTTCTTACACCCATTCACATGGCGGAATATAAACTCAATCACATCATCCTGGCTTGCTGTGTTCTCCACACCTTTTTAAGGAGAAATTCTGTGAACTTTGCCGGCTTAGTTGGGCCTGAAGCCAGAATTAATCTCAATAAACCAATAAGGCTGACAGTCCTGGCTTGCCCCCCCAGAGTGCCCGCGAGGTTCGTCTAAGATACATGGAATACTTTGTGGGTAGGGGGGCCATCAATATGCCAGACAATGTCTGAGACATTTTTTAAATAAAAAATATTTTAAACTGAACAAATATTTGGTTTGATTTACTGCTTGTCTTTCTTTTAGCTGACCCTGACTGAAATTTTGGGAGTCCTGAAAATGGCGTGATTGTGTCAAATTAGAAAGCACTGTTGTGTGTTATTTACTAAAGGCAAATACACTTTGCACTACAAGTGCACTTGAGACTGCACTGAAACTTTTAGTAGTAGTAGTAGTAGTAGTAGTAGTAGTGCAAAGTGGATGTGCCTTTAGTAAATAACACCCATCGACACAGTGTGAAAAGACACTGAAAACACCAATTTTACAACACAAAAATGCTTTTGAGCATTGAAAGAAGAAACCACACATTGTTGAATCTCAATCTTTTTAATCAAAGCACAATCACATGTGCATTTATAAAAGGTTTTTAAAACAAACCAACATGTTTGTTGTATAACAATTTTTTAGGTGACATTAAAAGTAGAAATGTCCTTTTAAGGCAAAACAGGCATGTTTAAAACCAATAAGAAATACACAAATCTGGAACTTACAAAGTTCAACTTTTGTAGAAATTGAAGGCAATATCAGACATGAGTATTTATAAACTGTGTTTGATAATGCGTTCAGCAGATGGGGTGATGTCACCCCTGGAAAAGCCAAATTTTGAAGATGCACACAAATTGCCGAATATCAACATGTGCTAGCTGCCATCATGAGGGATCAATGGATGTGTTTTGTGGGTGCAACCCCTTCCTCTCAGCTACTTTATTATTGAGGAAGGGGTTGCACCCCCAAAACGCGTACCTTGATCTCCCGTGATGGCAGATAGCACATGTTGACACACTGTGTGCATCTTCAAAATGTGGCTTTTCTAGAATGTGTCAAAAAATGTGCAAAAAATGTAAAGAAAAATAAAGCAGAAAGAAGTAAGGGATTTCGAGGGGTTTTAAACTCTCCCTAAAACATCAATGATGTTCTTCATTTTGTTTTGAACATCATTGATGTTTTGCTTGATGTTTTCCAAGTCCCTATTACACCCCATGATCTCCCCGATCAGGATCTGGGCACTTTCACTGGTGAAATGACCTTCATCCACAACATCACGATCACCTAAAAATATAGAAAACAAAACACACCATGTATTATAAATATACCGTCATCCATCTCTTACCTGAGCCTGTGGTCGCAGACGCTCACCTGCTGTGGTGCCAATTTCCACCACGTCTTCCTCCTCCTCCTCTGCTTGGCTTTGGGGGATTTCCACTTCTTCATGAGGTGGGGGGTCTGTTGTCTCCTCTGATGAGTGGTGTCCTCCACGTCTTTTCTCCCCTATGTAAAAAAAATAAGTATACTTAGCACACAGATATTTGATGGCAGAAATAGGAATATGAAACATTGCGTGGAAGTAGGGTACAATTGTCTGTTTTGGTAGAGTTCCAAGATGAAGAAATATTGTTTTCCTTTGTCAAGCTTGAATACTTACCTGTTTTGTACAAGCTTCACAGATGGAGACACCCCTATAGTATACGCTGGAGCACCTGTGTGGGACCCCCTAATAAAAAGGGTGTTCTGGTGTCCCACACTAGTGCTCCAGCGTCCAGATGTGTAAACAGCTGCTGAGTGTCCTCTCCTTACACAGAATCTAGATTGCATTTCATTCTAGTTACAAACCCATCTAGACACCAAAATTATTTTAAGAGAAGTAGGCCAGAAAAAATGTATTGAAATGCATCTGGACAAAACATGGTGTTTTACTGGCCGAACGAACAATGTTTCCTACGAACGAATAATGTGTCCATGAACATGAAAGCCATTGCCATTTTAAACAGTACAACAGTAAAGAAAAGCACATGGAGCAGCACGAACGTTATAAAAATAACGAATAAAAACACAGGACAACTACTTACTTTTTTGCAGCACTCTCCTGATCCTTCTATACTGATAGCTCCCTTAATTTGAGGTCCGACCAACGCTTCCTCAGTTGATCCTTGGATCGTCGTACCCCAAAATTACGGTGCAGACTCTTCACAACTTTAGTCATGATCTTGGCCTTTCTGACATTGGGGTTGGGGTAAGGTCCATGTTTCCCATCATAGTCGGCCCTCTTCAGTATGTCGACAATCTCCACCATCTCCACAAAGGACATATTTGATGCCTTAAATCGTCTCCTCCGGGATCGTGACGTTTCTGGTTCCGGGCTTTCCTCCTCCTCGTTGCTGTAATTAGCACGCACCTGTTGTGTTTCCGCCATGTGCTTTTCCCCACTGCATCGAACGAGAAGGGGCAGGGAATAGACTAGAAAGAACATCAGGGGCGGGCGGAGTTTCATGCATGCGCAGTGTATATAAAGCGTAACACGCGTGCGTAGTATGTACGATCTGTGAGGGGAGGAAGGGGTATCAGAAGCACCGATCCTGATAACGAAGCTAACATTTAAATTTGGGCCTATACTGCTTATAGATTGAGGCCTATATTGGGACAAGATTAGGAGACTTTAGCCTGACATTAGGGTTTGTCTTGTGTATTGCAGATAAAATGGATGGCTTCAATGACCACAACTTCCTCCCCCTGTTCATAGACAAGTACAGGGAGCTGCCCTGTCTTTGGCAGGTGAAACACCCATTTTTTAATCATAAACAAAAGAGGCAGGCAGCGCTGGCGAAACTGCTGGAGTTGGTGAAGCTGGTGGTCCCCACGGCAACCATCCCCTATTTAAAAGGCAAAATTGATGGCCTGAGGAGCACTTATCTAAGGGAGCGCAAGAAGGTCCAGGATTCCCAGAGATCAGGAGCTGCAGCAGATGACGTTTAAGTCCCCAGGCTGTGGTACTACGAGAGACTGCGATTTCTGTCAGACCAGACTGAAGTCAGGGAATCACTCTCAACCCTTCCTTCCACTCTTCCCTCCACCCTATCTTCCACTCCAGCTGAGGCTTCCGATGTCCAACCTGGGACTTCCAGCCAGGAAGAAGTGGAGGTGCTCAGCTTGTGCCAGGTATAGCATTCTTCTACAGATTTCTGATCAATAAATACATGAGGTTTACTAGATGTTATTATTGATCACTAATTGCTGATTTAATAAAGTGTTTTACATATCAATAAACAGTAGTGGGCAAACTTAATTGGGACAAGAATGAAAAATGCTGGGCTCAGAATGATAGTCTGTTATATTTGTTAACATTCAATTTGCAACAGACCTGAGGTGAAAATTGTGTGTGATTGATGAAGAAAAAACAATGTCACTTTTTCATACACAGGAAGACCTCAGCCAGGAGGAGGCTGTGGAATGTGGCACACAGAAGGAGGCTGTGGAATGTGGCAGCCAGGAGGAGGCGGGGGTTAGTGGCAGCCAGGGGGAGGTGGGGGTTAGTGGCAGCCAGGGGGAGGCGGGGGTAAGTGGCAGCCAGAAGAAGGCCGGGCCCAGTAGGAGCCTCACAGAATCGCAGGTTCCTCCCCTCCGCCTTCCAAACAAAAGAAGGAAGTGGAGTAACGTGGAGGATTCAGCACACAGGCTGATTCAGGAGGCTTCTGCGTCCCTCAGAACCACCCCCACTCATGAAGAGACCTTTGCCTCCATGGCTGCCACCAAACTGCAAGACATGCAGGAGGGCCAATGCCTTATGTGTGAGGAACTCTTATTATAAAACATTAAATAAGGGGTTGAGGGGCGAAATCACACCCAATACCCACCTGAGTGAGTTGGACCATCCTCCTCCTCCTCCTGCCACAACTCCACCACCACAGACACAGCATGGAAGGAAGCGTGGAAGGAAGACAAGAGAGTGAAGGCCCTGGGTTCAGTCTGGTCTGACAAAAGATGAAGGGTCTTGTATGACCACAGCCAGGGGACAGGACATACATTTCATCTGCTGCTGTTCATGATCTCTTGGACTTCTGGACCAGATTGTACTCCCTTACATATGGACTCCTCAGGCCACCAATTTTGCAGTAAAATAATTGATGTGTGCCCTGGGGGCCAAAGGCTTTGCCAATTTCTGCTGTCTCTCCAGTGTTGCCTCCCTCTTTCTTTGGTTAGGACCCCTCAATAAATTTTTGGTTTGATTTTTTATACTCGCCTATGTGTGTTTTCCTTCAAAAAGGACAGTTTGTTTGTGAGGAGGCAGGTACATTTCAAAAATACAATGTGAAATTAACAAGAGACACCAACACCAAGCAACCTCCTTATTAGATTAAATAATACAAGATAATAATGGTGTTGTAGTAACTTGACACACAAAACCCACCAAAACTATTCTGGAGTAAAAAAAAAATGAAAAATAAAACACAAGATCAGGCTTTAAAAAAAAACAAAAAAAAATGTAATAAAAAAACATCCAAAAAATAATATTTTTTCGGTAGATGTGACAAATAAAAATATTATATTGATGAAATCACGATAAATAATAAAGAAAGAAGTTTGTGAGAAGTTTGTGTGAATATGAGCAGCAAAATAACTTCATTCTTCTAGCATTATAAAGAAAAAGAGAATGTGCTGCATTAAACATTTTAAAACATTGCAACGTGACGAAAGTGCTATATCCATTCCGAACGCTAATTTTACCAGACCGAGCAGTTCCATCTCGGAATGTATTCTGAGCACTGCGTGGCACTTCGTGCGTTGGAATTGTC
This sequence comes from Aquarana catesbeiana, assembly GCF_042186555.1. NCBI lineage: Eukaryota > Metazoa > Chordata > Amphibia > Anura > Ranidae > Aquarana > Aquarana catesbeiana. The sequence continues at coordinate 696,537,023 of NC_133326.1, forward strand.
CACACACGGTCGGAATTGACGCGATCGGATTTTGTTGTCGGAAAATTTTATAGCCTGCTCTCAAACATTGTGTGTCGGAAAATCTGATGGAAAAAGTCCAATGGAGCCCACACACGGTCGGAATTTCTGATAACAAGCTCCGATCGCACATTTTCCATCGGAAAATGCGACCGTGTGTACGGGGCATATCAGTTTTTCTGCTGATTTTTGTCTTCAGATTTACCAAAACCAAAACCAAAACCAGGTAGTGTAAGGGCCTGTCTGATTGCATACAAATTGAAACTCCTAAGGTTTGACCTCATATTATATGGTTTTGGTAAATCTGAAGGAAAAAATCAGCAGAAAATCTGATAGTGTGTATGGAGCTTAAGACCTTTCTGGGCCTATCCCTCAACATGGGCATTACTAAAAAGTGTGAGTTGTGGTCATATTGGTCCACTGACCCAAGTCACCATATGCCCGTGTTCTCTGCTGCCATGGCCAGGGCTAGGTACGAGCAGGTATTGTGGTTTATGAATTTCAATCACAATGAACTCTGTCGTCCTCGAGGTGACCCTGAACATGATCGGCTACATAAAATTTGGCCCCTCGTAAACCACTTCAATGAAAAACATGTATGTGCTATATGAAGAGTCTGGGCGAACTGGATCCTTCCTAAAATTCCAGGAAAAGGTCATCTCAGCCCTTCTGTATCCAGACGGTGCTGTGGCCCAAATTCACAACCCAGATGCAGTGAGATGGCTGCATGAGAGGCATTTTCTGGATGTCCTCCCTGGTACCCCTACCCAACCAGCACCCCAAAAAAGATGCCGTGTCTGTAGCAAGCTGGGATATAGGCATGACACCTGCTATTATTGTCCCTCCTGTCCTAACCAGTCTCTGCATTGGAGACTGTTTCCGTCGCTACCACACACCAGTGGACTATTAGAATAGGGTACAGCATGGCACAGTCCTAGGGCACACTTGCACAGGGTCTCGAAAGATGTTAGATGGCCATCGCATTTTTTTTTATTTCAATCGTTTTTTATTGAATATTTCAGAAAAATAAACATAGTACAGAACAAAAAAAAAGATTTTAAATGTGATATACATATTTGTGATATACAGGTTAGTTTGATATACAGCTATGAAGGATATACATTAACTCATTTTGACAGTACTTTATCAGTGATTACAGAAAATATGATCACAGGTAGTGTTAATATTACGAAACAACCTCTTATGTAGTTATATTCAGAGTTGATATGGCCATATAGACCAGTATTTGTAGAATGTTTCGCATTTTAGCGAGTTCATCGCTATAAGACGTTCGAAAGTATAATTCCTATTTACAGCTTTAATAATGTCTGATATGTTTATGGCTGTAGTGGATTTCCAATTTTGTAGAATTAGTGATATGGCCATCGCATTTTGAGTGACCCCAAGCTGGAACATTCAAAGTTATAATAAAAGTGTAAAAAACAAAAAAAATAAAATAAAAAAAAGTCCAAAATAGTTGTCCTTTTTTTGCTCTTCTCTCTTTAATGTTCTCTCTCTATTGTTCTGCTCTATTTTACTGTATTTTGAGCTTAGCTGCTTAACTGCTTAACTGTAATGTTTTATTGTTACTGTGTTTTATCGTGTTTGCTTTTGCAGGTATGTTCTACTGTTATACTGTAATGTTACTGTGTTTTATTGTTAACCTGCTTTGCAGGTACGCCATTCAGCTGCAGCACAGATTTATTTATTTTGACAGCAACAGGGTTTGCTCTCACGATACGTAAATCCTTGATTCCAGTGCTGTAGGAGGTGATTTCACCACCACAGTTAAAAAAAGAGCATATATGCCAAAGCATAGGGGCAGGGGTGGACATAGCAGCAGATCACCCCTATGCTTTGGCATATATTTGTATATTTTTTGTATGCCCATCATTAGAAGTGGGTGGATGCAGTGCGGTATTCTAATGGTGGGCTTTCCACCAATCAATCATTGTGAATGGAGGAATCTGTTAGGGTCTCCTTTTTCATTTAACCCACAGGCTGCATAAAAAAAGAACATTACAATATATGGCCAACAAGGGCCAGTGGCGTACTGGTATGATGCTGAAATTTGAGTGGTTAATACCGGAATGATGCCTGTAGGTTTAGGTATCATCTTGGTATTGTTTTTTCCAGCCGGCATTCAGCTTTCATGTAAAAGAAATCCTAGCAGCTAATTAGCTGCTAGACTGCATTTACAAGCAGTGGGAGGGAGCATTCCCCCACCATCGTCCATAGTTATCTCGGGCTCTCCTGTCCCACCGAGGAACCCAAGAATGCAGCTGGTGGTTCCGCCAGCTGACCTAGATTGGAGACCAGAATGGCTCCAATCATCCCTATGACATAAGAAACTGGAGGCTACAAGCATTTCTTTGGAATGACTTTGGTTTTATCAGGAACCATGAATCAGACTGAGACAGAAGTATAGTTAAATCACACTTGTTTATTAATAATAATAATAATAATAATAAGGTAAACAGAGTAGGCGTAGTCAAAATAAGCCAGAGTTCAGTAACCGGGTAGTCAGCCAAGCAAATGTCAGAGAGCCAGAGATAAACGTAGTAGTACAGCAAGCAGGATCAGGAGCCAGAAGGAACATCAGCCAAGCAAGTCTTCAACAGGAACGCAGTAGAAAGTCTCTGTGATGTTGACAAAGGCGAAGGCAGAGATCAAGTGAGCTGGATGACTTTAAGTAGGCATGACTGACGAGCAGAATCAACAACAGCTGGGTAACTGTGGAGAGAGATGGGAGCTGGCAATTAGCTGACAGCTGAGCAGCCAGCTCACAGAAGGAAGGGCTGAGCCCAGCCCTGACAATACATCCTCCTCAACGACCCCTCCCCCTCTGAGAACCACCAGGCTTGAGGGGAAAATGTTTATGGAAATCATGGAGGAGGACAGGGGCATGTACATCCGAGGATGAGAACCGGGAGCGTTACTCCAGACCGTACCCCTTCCAATGCACCAGGTACTGTATGCGCCCATGGAACCTATGGGAATCAACAATGGATTGTACTTCATACTCCTCATGGTTCTCAATCTGTATAGGGTGAGGAAATGGCACCGAGGTGGTAAAGCGATTGCAGACCAAAGGTTTCAATAAGGAGATATGAAACACATTTGAGATGTGCATACTAGGTGGAAGGTCCAAGGTGTAAGCCACTAGGTTAATCCTGCGAAGGATACGGAAAGGCCCAATAAAACGAGGTGCGAACTTCAAAGAAGGAACATGAAGTCGGAGGTTGCGAGACAACAGCCAGACTCTGTGCCTAACCTGGTAGGAAGGTGCAGGCAGGCATCTGCGGTCAGCATGGAGTCTGTACCTATCGTTAGCATGTTGCAAAGCCTCCTGAACTTGTGCCCAAGTGGAATGAAGACCACGGAGATGCTCCTCTAACGCAGGAATACTCTGCGGAACAAATGAGTCAGACAACATGGAGGGTTGGAAACCATAATTCGCCATAAACGGGGATAATCGGGAATCAGAATTCAAGCCACTGTTGTGAGCAAACTCTGCCCATGGTAATAGGTCTGACCAGTTGTTATGATGGTCAGAAATACAGCAACATAAGAATTGCTCCAAGGACTGATTGGCTCGTTCTGTGGCCCATTAGACTGCGGGTGATACGCAGAGGAGAAAGTAAGCTGAATTCCCAACAGCGCACAAAAGGCTCACCAGAACTGGGAGACAAACTGCTAACCCCTGTCCGAGACAATCACCTTGGGTAGCCCATGTAAGCGAAAGATCTCCCGAACAAAAATGGAAGTCAGTTCCTTAGAAGTGGGCAGCTTCTTAAGTAAAACTGGTATGAACCATAGCTAGAATACGATCAGGAGGAATCACAGTAACCGGAAACGACTCCAACTTGGAAGTGGAGGAAAATTGTTGTGACAAAGCGTCAGCCCTTACATTCTTAGTACCGGGTAAGAATGAGACAATGTAATTAAAACTCGACAAGAAAAGAGCCAATAGCACCCTTCTGGGAGAGAGGCGCTTAGCCTCAGACAAGAATGTGAGATTCTTAAGGTCAGTAAAAATGAGAACCAGCACAGTGGTACCTTCAAGGAGATGTCTCCATTCTTTCAGGGCTAAAATGATCGCCAACAGCTCTTTGTCATCAATCTCCTATTTTCACTCTGCAGGTGACAATTTCTTGGAAAAGTAGCCACACAGATGCATAGTGCTCTCAGAGTTAGGACGTTGAGACAGAAGGGTGCCAACTCCAGTCTCAGAAGCATCAACTTCTAGGATAAAAGGCAACATAGGATCAGAATGTGCCAACACGGCAGCAGAAACAAAGGCAGCCTTGAGACTCTCAAAGGCCTTAATGGACTCCGGAGACCTGCTCTGTGGGTTACCTTCCTTTCTGGTCATATCAGTCAGGGGCTTGACCAGAGATGAGAAGTTATGAATAAACTTCTGATAATAGTTGGCAAAGCCCAGGAAACGCTGCAGAGGACGTAAACCCACGAGTCCAGGCCACTGTAGGACTGCCGAAAGTTTCTCTAGGTCCATCTAAAAACCAGCAGTGGAAATGATGGCCCAGGAATTTAACCTGTTCACGATGGAACTCGCACTTCAGTTTACAATAGAATGTTTTCTCTTCGTTTCTGACGCACACGACAGACATCTGTGTGGTGGCTCTCCAGGGACTTGGAAAATATTTGGATATCATAGAGATAAACCACCACACATAACTGCAACAAATCTCAGAGGACATCGTTAATAAATTCCTGGAAAACTGCCGGGGCGTTACAAAGACCAAAAGGCATTATGAGGTACTCATAATGGCCTGTTCTGGTATTAAACGTAGTTTTCCACTAGTCGCCCTTCTTAATCCACACAAGATTGTATGCCCCTCTCAAATCAAGCTTCGTGAAAACTGTTGCTCCCTTGAGGCGGTCAAATAACGCTGTAATCAACGGAATCGGGTAGGCATTCTTAATCGTGAAACGGTTGAGATCCCTATAATAAATACAAGGTCTCAGTTCACCGCTCTTCTTCTTCACAAAGAAGAAAGCAGCACCAGCAGGAGACGAGGATTTGTGGATGAAACCTCGAGAAAGTGCGTCTGCTATATACTCCTCTATGGCCTTATCCTCCAAGACCGACAAAGGGTAAACCTGGCCACGAGGGGGTATGGCACCAGGTTGAAGGTCAATTGCACAATCATAAGGCCGTTGTGGAGGCAAACTACCTTGACCTTTGACATTGCTAAAATCGTGGTACTCCTCTGGCAGGACGGAGAAGGAAGAGGTGCACAGGACCTTGGCTACCTTCTGGAAGCATGTCTCACTGCATTGTGGTGACCAGGAGAGAACCTCAGCATGGAGCCAATCAAAAGAGGGGTTGAGCCTCTGTAACCAAGGATAACCAGTGGAAACCTAGGTGAGGAAATAACTTAGAATTGGATTATCTCATGGTGAAGAGCCCCTATGGCCATGGACAACGGAACCATCTCATGAGTCACATGGGCAGGCTGTAGAGGTCTCCCGTCAAGAGCCTCAATAGCAAGTGGAGTGTCACGCAGCTGCAGCAGAATCGAGTGCTGCGATACAAAGGCAGCATCAACAGGCCTGCAGCCCCGGAGTCGATTAGAGCCTGTATCTTGATGGATGACTCAGCCCAAGAAAGGGTGACCAAAACCAGGGGCTTATCCTCCTGGATAACGGGGGATGAAACAACGCTACCTAAGGTCTGTCCATGACAGGACCTCAAGGTTCAGGCGTTCCCTGGATGGGTAGGACAAGACTTCAAAAAGTGACCTGCCTGGCCACAATAAAGGCACAATCCCTCCCACCTTCTAAGGGCTCTCTCATCCACAGAGAGATGCGTGAAGCCCAAGTGCATGGGTTCATCTTCACTGACCGACTCGGTACCAGGAGGCATGGGAGGTCAGGGAGGCACGGGTGGGACTGCAAAGCTCAGAGGCAAATGTACAGGAGGTTTCCGCAAGCCCTTCTTAAAAGAGAGTCTTTCTCTGAGTCTGGAGTCAATGAGGATGGCAAATGTGATCAACCTCTCCAGCTCAGTGGGTATATCTTGGGCTGCTATCTCATCCTTGATGGAATCCAAGAGACCACGAGAAAAAGCAGCCACGAGGGCCTCATTGTTCCAAGCAACCTTTGCTGCCAGAGTACGGAATTCAATGATGTAGCCAGCAACAGTTCTCAAACTCTGTTTGATGGACATGAGGCACTTGGCAGCAGAAGCGGAGCGTGCGTGAACGTCAAATACCCTTTTAAAGGAGGCCACAAAGTCAAAGACAACTCAAGACAACAGGTTTTTGCGTCTCCCATAGAGGGTTTGTCCAGGCCAAGACTGTCTCAGAAAGCAAAGATATCACGAAACCTACTTTCCATCTGTCCATGGGAAACACCTGGGGCAGCATCTCAAAGTAAATCTCAACCTGGTTGAGAAACCCTCTGCATTGAACTGGATCGCCCCAAATAACTAGGGAAGCGGAGCGGAACCAGACATACCTCTTAAAGAGGTAATACTCGAGGCGGGTGCCTGCACAGAGACTGGCGCAGCAGCAGGGACGGCCTGCAACTCAGGTTGTATCGGAGCAGCCACAGTGGAAGTTTCCAGGTGAGCAGTGCAACTCAGGAGTGTTTGTAACGCTATGGCAAACTGATCCATGTGGTGATTTTTCTCATTCAATCTGGAAAAAATATTACCAACAAGTGGATTAACTGTATCTTCTGAATTCATGGCCTTCGCCTACTATCAGGAATCATGATTTAGACCGAGACAGAAGTATAGTTAAATAACACTTGTTTAATAATAATAAGGTAAACAGAGTAAGCGTAGGCAAAACAAGCCAGAGTTCAGTAACCGGATCAGGTAGTCAGCTAAGCAAATGTCAGAGAGCCAGAGATAAATGTAGTAGTACAGCAAGCAGGATCAGGAGCCAGAAGGAACGTCAGCCAAGCAAGTCTTCAACAGGAACGCAGGAGAAAGTATCTGTGATGTTAACAAAGGCGAAGGCAGAGATCAAGTGAGCTGGATGACTTTAAGTAGGCAGGACTGTTGAGCAGAATCAAAAACAGCTGGGTAACTGTGGAGAGAGATGGGAGCTGGCAATTAGCTGACAGCTGAGCGGCCAGCTCAGAGAAGGAAGGGCTGAGCCCAGCCCTGACAGGTTTCGCCAGATATAAACAGCGCCATTGGGAAATTGGAAAAGCATTTTATCACACTGATCTTGGTGTGGTCAGATGCTTTAAGGGCTGTGGAGAGATCTAGAGTCTAATAGACCCCACATTTTTTCAAAAAAGAGTACCTGTCACTACCTATTGCTATCATAGGCGATATTTACATTCCCTATGATAACAATAAAAATATATTAAAAAAAAAATTAAAGGATCAGTGTAAAAATAAAATAAAAACGCAAAATAAATAATAAAAAAAATTAAAGCACCCCTGTCTCCCCATGCTCACGCCCAAAATCGAACGCAAGCGTCGCTCTTATGTCGTTTGTAAACAGCAATTGCACCATGCATGTGAGGTATCACCACAAAAGTGGTAACTTGTAAAGGCTTTTAAAAGCTTTTAAAAATGTATGTTGTTTGTCGCAGATGCACGGTTGTCCGTAATTTTAAAGCATGTTGTGTTTTGTATCTATGTACTCAGCATAAGATAATCTTTTTTATATTACCAAGCATTTGAGCAATATAGCATGTTTTAGTGCATTCAAATTCAAAAAAGGGTCTTTTTTTAAAAAAAATGGGTTTGAAAAATCGCTGTGCAAATACTGTGTGGAAAAAAAATTGTAAAACCCAACATTTTAATCTGTAGGGCCAACATAATGTTTGGGGGTTCAAAGTAATTTTCTAGAAAAAAAAACTTTTTTTCATGTAAACAAAGAGTGTCAGAAAGGGCTTTTTTTCCTGAGTACGAGTATACCACATGTGTGAGACTTTTTGGGAGCCTAGCCACGTACAGGACTCTAAAAATCAATCACTGCCTTCAGAGGGTACAGTATTTTACCAGTGATTTTACTCCTCATTACCTATCACAGTTTTGAAGGTGCTGAAATGTCAAGATAGCACAATACTCCACCAAATGACCCCATTTTGGAAAGTAGACACACCAAGCTATTTGCTGAGAAGTGTTTTGAGTCCATGGAATATTTTATATTTTGCCACAAGTTTCGGGAAAATGACAATGGTTTTTCTTTTAGTTTTTTTTTTTTTCACAAAGTTGTCACTAAATGATACAGTATATTGCTCAAACATGGCATGAGTATATGTAAAATTACATCCCAAAATACAATCTGCTGCTTCTCCTGAGTATGGGGATACCACATGTGTGAGACTTTTTGGGAGCTGAGCTGCGTACAGGACCCCGAAAACCAATCACCGCCTTCAGACTTTATAAGGGAGTAAAATGGTAATTTTACTCCTGACTACCCATCACAGTTTTGGAGGCCCTAAATTGTCAAGATAGCACAACCCCCCCCCCCCAAATGACCCCATTTTGGAAAGTAGACACCCAAAGGTATTTGTTAGTGGCATGGTGAGTATTTTAAAGCTCTCATTTGTTTTGGAAAATGAAGAAGGAAAAAGATTTTTTTTTTCTTTTCTCAATCTTCAAAACTTTGTGACAAAAAGTGAGATCTGCAAAATACTAAAATACTTAACATGGATCTCAGCAAATAGCTTGGGGTTTCTACTTTCCAAAATGGGGTCATTGGGGGGGGGGGGGGTTGTGCTATTTCATTGGCATTTCATGGCCTCCATAACTGTAATAGGTAGTGAGGAGTGCATAAACAATAAGTCTTGCAAGCTACCAAATTAAATTCAAACCCTGATTTAAATAATGTGAAACAATATATAAAAAGAATATACAGCTGCTAGCAATGGACACAATCCCATATGCTTTGTGCTAGAGTATAAATAAATCAATTAATTGCAGCGCTATGTGAATAGAACCTATATAAATTACTATGTTAACACACAGGTAAATTCATATACAAGTGTCAGCAATGAATATGCAATACGCCATGCTACACATATATTCCTACAAAAGTGCAAGAAAATGTATATATATTAAGTAAGAAAAATAAAAATACATTTATATTAAGCAAGTTCACGGTGAAAGTGATCAAACTGTTAACCAATAAATGCTGAGTGCATCAAAAAAATGTAATACACAATGCTACACATGTATTCCTACAAAAGTGCAAAAAAAGTGTATGTATTAAATAAGAAAAATACAATTAATTTATATTAAGCAAGTTCACAGTGAAAGTGATCAAAAAGTTAACCAATAAATGCAGAGTGCATGGAAAAAAAATATTGAACCATATTGCACATAACACATAACAAATATGCATTGAGAAAAAATAATAATAATAATGTCCTGAATCAAGCAGGTTCACAGTGGATAATTATTTGATAATCCAATAGCGTGACTGTATCGGTGCTCCACACAATACTGCTGTGACTTCACACACATGCTCTCCCTTGTGTGATTGTGCTCACCTCATGGTATGTGACCGCACAATTAAGTTTGGTCTGAGATAGCAGCTGAACCACCTCCGGGCTTAAAGTGTCATGGTCTCTGTAGGATCCCCAGGTGGATCACTGGCAATATCCTCAATGTAAATTAAAAAAGAGGCTGGATAGTGTAATATTGTTTATAACTAACATTTATTATGATAAAAACAACAGGGTACTCATCCTCCATGGTGCTTCCAGCACACCAATCTACAGCAAACATATAGTGATAAAAAAGATCCAAATTCCAAAAGGCTGAAATCTTGTATGAAACAACAGCTTCTCTGTTTCCTCCACCATCCTGGCCCCTCCCCTATGCATGGCAACACAGGGCTGTCACGTGCCTTCCTCAGGGGGATATAATTGGACGGTTGGGGGTACTGAATTTATATAGGAACAGGGGCCATTAATCTGAAGCCACAATCTGCGCCATTTTGTTGTAGGCGCCTCAGAATATACAGTACATACTGCTCCAGAAGCCAATTAACCTGACGTCAGTTGGCTGTAAGCTAATAAAGTGATCATTCCAAGCTAAACTATACGGTAGTGGCCATTTTCTTGAAGCAGCGGACCCCGCCATTTTGTTGTGGGCATACAATATCTTAATGTTAACAACAAAAAGCGATGCAGCTTCAACAACTATGTGCCTTAGATACAGGACGAGGAGACAAATAAGATCACAGCCCATTGGAAAAGGAACATGTCTCTAAATACTACCAGGACACATATATCATTTCTCGGGAATTCATCCAATGAGAAAATTTGTGAAAAGACAAACAGCAAAAATTTATGAAAATCCTGTAATACCCAGCCAGGAGGCCTTTTTCTCCAGAGACCTCAGATGTCCAATCGAGCCATATGACGCTGTGTACCGTTGATCATGAAGGTGGTCAGAAGCACAGCATACAAATCCACACTCGATATTACAGGTATTGTCAGTCAAGAAAAAAGCAGGGAAAATCACTGATTGGACGGGTGTTAGTATTGTAGCCGGCTGGACACATTTTTTACTTTATACTTGAATTATTTACTCGTTTGGAAGCGATTTTGCTTTTTGTCAATAAAACATCATCTGGTTTTACCTATGGCAATTTTCCCTGCTTTTTTCTGGGCTGACAATACCTATAACATTAAATGTGGATGTGTATGCTGCGCTGTATCAAACCCTTTTCTTATGTTCCTCACATGTTCTTCCATTCTGACTTTGAAAGCTCTCTTAGTTCTCCTGATATAAATTAAATTGTAAGGACATTTGATGGCATAAACTAGTCCTATAGTGTCACAGGAAATAAAATCCCTAATAGTATATGTTTGATTATTTTTAGAATTGGTGGAGAAAATCGAGTACTGTCCGAGATATTTTTTTATTTATTTTATTTGCACTAACATACAATTTTTCAGGACAAGCTTTCGGGGTAAGTACCTTTCTTCAAGGTAGAATTGGTGAAAGCTTTCACCCGTTTAATATATTTTGGGACCCTGACAAAACTGTAGCGATGACCACATCCATAAAAACCCTTGATGCCCCAAAACATTGATGATTTGGATTGCGGAGTTTCAACCATGTTGCGCACAACCCCCCTCAAATTCGGGGCTCTCTTATAAACAATCTTAGGTTTATCAGACAAGGTATCACACAATAGTGGGTCTTGTTACAAAACCTGCCAGTACTTGGCAATGATCTTTTCTACATCCCTAGTCTGTAGATTATAGTCCAATACCAAGCAAGTGCCTGTATCTAAACTACTCTCCCTGTCGGTTGTGTCTCCTAATAACATATCCCTATCTAGATCTCTAGTCTTAATCCTCTCCTTCTCCAAGAAATCGGGTTCATATCTTTTATCCCTGAACATCCTTGTTGATTTGTCTGTTTGTTTATCAAAATCTACAATCCTTGTGTGTTCCTTTTTTTTCTCATATATTGTCCCCAGGGATATTGGTAATCAATGGTTTCTAATGGCAGCTCATCGTGGGTATATACGAGTTATGGTCCGTATCTTTAAAGTAAGTTAACGTCTCAATAACATGCTTTATGTTCCTGATCTCCAGATCCAAGATTTGTACTTGCTGGTCACTAACATTCCATGTCAGGCATATGTTTTGATCATTCTGATTCTTTGTTCCAATAGTTTTTATTACCTTTTCAAAACAGCATACAGAACACAGAATACAGATTATGCCCAAGTATTCATCAGAAAGTTGTTGAAACAGGGATGAAATATACATAGTACTTGGTAGCTCTTATCACATAAGTTATAACAAAACCCACTAAGAAGGGTTATACTATGACCTAAGAGGCTTCCTTGTCTCCTGATAGCATCCCTCAAAACCGAAAAGTCCCCCCACCCCTCCCTCCATCATTATGGTGTGGCCGAACCATCGTCTAAAATGATGGAGCAGCAAAACCCAAAAACATGAACATAAACTTAACAAAAAAAAGGGAAAAACCGGGGGTGGGGGGAGGGAACTGAGAGATTAGATAGAGTAGAACAGAGTGGAATGGAATGGGTCCCCCGGGTCCCGGCCTCTCAGCACAAACTACCCAGATTTCAAGGAGCTTGAAGATAAGCAATCCAGGGCTTCCAAACTTTCTCAAACCTGGCCTGCCTATCTTGTCTTATACTGACCAGTTTTTCGTTGATCATGATCCAGGACACCTTGTGTTTTATCAAGGTAACATTAATTACAGGCGTTTTCCATGCACGGGCATTGGTGATTTTAGCCGCTAGGAGAATAAAAAATATGAGAGATCGTAAATGCCTGGGGATCTCCCCCGATAAGTCAGTGAACAACCCTGTTTTGGCCTCTCTGGGTATATTTTGTCCTGTCACTGAGTAGATCAGGTTGAATATTCTGATCCAAAAACGTCGGACCTTCGGGCAAGACCACCAGACATCATACATATCTCCTTCCTGTCCGCACCCACTGAAACAAAGGGATGAAGTGCCGGGGTATAGTTTAGCTAGCCTTGTAGGGACAAGGTACCAACGCTCTAGCACCTTATAGTTTGCCTCTACCAATGAGGTGTTGAGTATGCCTTTGTGCACCATGGTCGACCATTTTGTCCACACCTCCTCCTCCACCACCCCCCCAGGTCTGATTCCCAAGCCGTTTGGTAGGAAGGTTTGTTACCCTGATTATTGAACAGATTATAAAACTCCGTTATCCCTCCCCGTGATTCAGGACCTCGTATACAACGGTTTTCAAAAATGGTCCTAGTGGTTATATCCCCCCGATCCTCCACCAAGGTTTTTATGAAATGGATAATTTGATACAGGCGATAAGTCTCCATGGAGGGCATTTGTAAGGTTTCCCTAAAATATTTGGGTCATCTTATCCCCCCATTATCTATAAAGTGAGGAATTCTGTAAAGTCCCTTGTTGATCCACCACCTGAATTGGGTGATCTGCTGGCCTGGTAGAAAGTGCGAGTTATTGAAAAGTGGGGCTGCTGGTATATGGGGAGACTTTAAAGGGTGTATCCTGCATGCTGTGTCCCATAGACGCAAAGAGTGTGATAGAGATGGGCTTAACACCGCCCGACGCTCCCTCGCAGGTAGCCACATGAGAAGATCCAGTGGAATGGTCTGACTGGCTTGCGCCTCTAATTGGACCAGTTGTGCTGCCCTATAATATCGCAAGAAATGTGGGACTCCCAGCCCCCCTCAACGTTTGGACCTGTATAGGGTAGAACGGGCCACCCGGCAACCTCCCTTATTCCAGATAAATTTATAGATCAAGGACTGTAACTGCCGGAGGAAAACAGAGGGACTAGTATCGGAAGAGATCTAAAATAATATAATATATGGGGAGAACCGTCATCTTGACGGTCGATATTCTACTCATCCAGGAAAGATAATGGTTTTTCCAGGCCTGCAGGTCACGTACTGTGGCATTAGATAAAGGAGTATAGTTTGTCCGAAATAGTGTGGCTATGTTAGCAGTCAGTTTAACCCCAAGGTACAGTAGCTCATGTGTACACCATTTAAAGGAGAAAGATTGCGTATTGAATTTAAGACCCCATCTGGGATGTTTATATTGAGAGCTTCTGATTTTTAATTAATCCAGAGATGGCTCCAAAGTCAGATAGTAAGGGAAATAAATTTGGTAAGGTCGTGACAGGGTCCGATATGAAAAGCAGCATATCATCGGCAAATAAGCCGCATTTATGCGTTTTGCCACCGCTTTCAATGCCATGAATATTGGGATTGGATCTAATAGCTATCGCTAATGTCTCGATAGCAATTACGAAGAGGAGCAGGGAAAGAGGACACCCCTGCCTAGTTCCTCTCCGGATCCGCAAGGGGTCAGATATTCGACCATACCCAATGATATTTGCCGATGGAGTTGAGTATAAAGCCCTCATTAAAGTGAGAAATTTTGGTCCACAGTTCCATTTCCTTAGTTTATGAAATAAAAAGGGCCATGATATAAACTCAAAGGCCTTGTGCAGGTCCAATGATAAGAGCATGCTCTGTCTATCAGCTGCCCCATCCCAATTGGAGCGCAAGATGGAGATCAGATCTACCGCTCATCTAATCTGATCTGCGGCCTGTCTCCCTGGTACAAACTCGACCTGGTCAATGTGAATATATTGTGATAGAAAGTTATTGAATCGATTTGCATATATTTTGGTCAGGAGTTTTAGATCATTGTTGATCAGGGATATTGGGCGGTAGTTTGCTATATCTGTATGGTCCTTATTCGGCTTTGGTATTAAACATATATTAGCCTTGTTAGAATCTGCGTCAAGGTCCATGGTGTTCCGTATTGCCATAAAGAACTGGAGGAGGTGGGGTACTAACTGAGTTGCAAATTTCTTATAATATGCTGTGGAGAAGCCATCCGGCCCTGGAGTTTTAGAGATCTTAGCATGTTTGATCACCACCAGCACTTCTGCTATATTGATCTCCTTCTCCAAACTCTCCCGATGGGAATCTGGGAGAAAGAGTGAGATCGGCAAGAAAATTCTCTATGTCTCCAATTGATGCATTCTCCTGTGCACCATAGAATAGTATTTATGGAATAAATCCATTACCATCTGCGGATTCCGTGTCAAAGTGCCATTTGCACGTCTAATTTTAGGGAGTACTGTTCTATGGGGTCTAGGCGTCAGATTACGGGCTAACATGGTGCCTGGTTTATCCTTGAATGTGTAAAAGGAGGCCTGAGTCCATCTAAGATTCTTTTCCGCTTTGGTCATTAGACAAAGATTCAATTCCAGCCGGTTAGAATCTATTTTGTCCCTAATGTCCAAATTCGGGTTTTGTTTATGTTGAGTCAGTAAGTCAGACAACTCCTTTTCCTTGTCGTGAATAAGGGTATTCGAGCTCCTCTTGAGGCGAGATGCTATTGAATTAGATAGCCCCTTATTGTGGCTTCATGGGCCGCTCAATTAATCACTAGGGAGGTGTCCTCAGGTCTATTTGAGGCAAAATATTCTTTAATATTTTGTTCTATGTCAAAACAAACTGATGGATTACTCAGGAGTGATTCATTCAGTCTCCAAGGGGTGGGGCCCTTGTTTACTGCTAAGGTATCACACGATGTCCAGGTCTGACCAGGTCATGTCCACTTTCTTGCTTGCTCAAAAGAGAGGTACCCCTTCAGGATTTGCAAAAAAGTGTTCAGTTCTTGAGTAGGTGCGATGTACGTAGGAGAAGAGTGTATAGTCTTTCCTGGAAGGGTTGAGTTCCCGCCACACATCAATCAACTTGTGATAGTGGAGCAATTTAGCCAATTTGGAGCCTATTTTGAGGTAATGCTTGGGGGAGGCTGACGGTCTCCTGGTCCTATTATAAATAGCATCTAGGGCTACATTGGAGTCCCCCGCAAAAAGTACCACCCCCTTCAGGTCCGGGGACACAGCGTGCAGTAGAGTACGAAAAAAGGGAAGTTGGCCTGTGTTAGGGGCATAATATGAAATTAAAGTAATTGAAGAGCCCTCCAAAAGTCTCACTAACAGCAAGTAGCGACCTTCCGGGTCGCAAATCTTTTTTTCCAGCAAGAAGGATATACGTTTAGAAAAGCAAATTGCCACACTTCTCATATTCCCTGGTCCATTTGCCAAGAAAAAGTGTGGGTAATAGGGGTGTAAAAATTTTGGGTTATAATTCAGCGCAAAGTGCATCACCTGTAGGAGCAGCATGTCAACATTTAGGGAGTTGTAATGTTGAAAGGCCATCCTCCGCTTCAATGGAGAGTTCAGGCCTTTAACATTATGGGTATTTGAAAGGGAGCCCGGTAGTAGTGTCTGTCATGGTGCACAAAGGGACTAAAAGATCACTTACCACACTCTGCTGGTGTGACGATTACCTTTCCTGGTTCTCAGAATCACTCAATCGACCAAGGACCGGCACCAAGAGGAACCAGCGCTAGAAGGAAGTTCAGGTGAAGAAGAGGAACACTTAGACTCAAAGAGAAAGAAAAAATAAAAGAGATAAATAAAAAGAAAAAAGTCAATATGTAAACTGTCCTGTAAAGAAAAGATCACAGTGAGTTTTCAGTAGTCTGCAATTTAACAAAACTTACACCAGACTATGGGAAAAAGCTCCCACTAGTCTTCCACCAAAATCACCCTGGGCAAAGCCCAGGTTCTGGTTTGACTCTGATCCCCTCTCTAAGGGAGGGAAACAAAGGCAAACTGGGTACATGACTACCACCACAGGCACTCCCCCGCCTTAAGAAACATCAACAATAGCATTTTGAACAATAACTGTGAGTCAAACCACCCCTAGTAACATAACAATATGTGTAAAAGCTGAGACCATGGGGTTTTCGTTCTCACTTTTGGCACTGAAATGTCAGGGATCATCTTAGATGTCCCATTTATGATCCCGCCCTAGAATCAATCAAAGGAAAAAAGAAGAGAAAACAAACAAAGGAAAATCACTTCACAAGGCCCATTTGAACCGAAGAGCCATCTTTATCTTCATGGGGGTCTGCTTTTGAGTTTGGCTTGGCTTCTGGTGGAGCGCCACATTTGAGACGTATGGCTCTGTGCAGTGCTCACATTAGAGGAGCCAGACTATGGGGTGCGGGAAGATCTCTCCAGATCAACAGATATGAGGCCCAATTTCTTCAGCAGTGCATCCCCTCCGGGAACGTTGAGAAAGAGTGCTTCTTGTTGCGGTAAGTAAAGTTCAGTCGGAAAGGGAGCGCCCAGTAATATTTTATATTTTTGGTTATCAAAGGTTGTAGCAGTGGTTTCAAAGCTCTGCGCTTCTGGATAGTGGTTGGTGAGATGTCTGCGAAGATCTGGATTTTGTAAACTCACAATTGTAGGTCAACTATTTCTCTAGCTCTGGCCATTACTTGCTCTTTGACCGTGTAATAATGAGGCTTTACAATGATGTCCCGAGGTAGGCCATTGTCACGGGGTGCTGTCAGAGCCCTGTGTGCCCTATCCAATTCTAGCTTGTGGGGAGGTTTGTCAGGGATGAGGTGTTGAATGAGTTCTTTAATGATAGCTTCGGAATCAGGAAAGGACTCAAGGATGCCCCGGACCCTGAAATTGTATTGGCGGGACCAATTTTCCAGATCGTCGATCTTATTTAGTGCATCATTCAGTCTCTTGTGTATGTCTTCAATGCATTCCGTATTTTGGTTGGTTCTGGCGATAGTATCATCCAGGGTGGTTTCTATTGTTCCTATATGAGAGCCCAGCTCCTGAAATTCATGTTTCAGGTCAGATGTTATTCGTTTGCTTGCTTTTTCAAGCCCTTGCTCTAACAGGGTGGAAAATCGTGCCAGCAAAATGGAATCCCCTGAGTATGTAGTTGTTGACGGAGAAGCTGCTTGGGCACTGGGAAAAGATGCGGATTCATCCTCCATGCTTCCCTGGCTTAATGTAATGTCACATAATGCCCTGTCCATGTCTTATTGAGAGGAGAAGATGTCTCTGTCTGGGGATATGGAAGCTGCTTGTGAGGATCTGCTGCTCAGAGCCCTCTCTGAGCCAAGGACAGGCAAATCTGGAGGTTGTGGCTGTGTCTCTAGTTGCAGCCCCTGTGTGTGCTTAGGGGCCGCCATTTTGGACATGCAGGCTGTGTTCCTATAACTGTCTGCAGGCAATTGGGGGGATTGCAGGCTTACCCCTGTTCAGCAGCCGAGTCCTGGAAGCCACGGGAGTCTAGCCAGGCATGCAGCAATCACGGGCTCTCAAGATTCGGCCATTCTAGCCAGCAGGGAGTGGAGTGGTGTGTTCCCGCCGCTGATTATCGTCCACGGGAGGCTGTGGGGGAGTTTTTAGGCTTCCCCTGTATTCCCAGCGGGTATGTTGGGATCACAGGCGGGATCCTTAAGCAATGCAGCGGGATATTTTAGGTCGGCGGGGAGCGGAGCTGAAGAATTACACTGCCTCCATCTTCAGCTTTGCGCATGCACCCTGATCATTCTGTTTAATTGTGGACAACAGAGACTCAGCATCCTCTCTGTTACCACTCCAGATAATAATTAGGTAATTCATGAATCATTTGTATAGCAAAATTATTGGATCTGGATTTAAGAGTACACCTTCTTCCTCCCATTTGGCCATATACAAGTTGGCTATGCTGGGTGCAAACTTGGCATCCATCGCAATATCCCTAACTTGCAAATAATAAGTGTCATTATACCAAAAATAATTATGATTTAAACAAAATGACAAACATTTTAAAAATAAATCTGCAATGCTTGTGATTGAATTTCTGACTTTTTTAATGCCCACTTGACTGCTTTCATGGCTCCCTGATGGTCAATATTAGTGTACAGAGATGATAGGTAGTGAGGTAGTGAGGAGTGAAATAAAAAACTTACGCCCTTAAAAATCCTGAAGGCGGTGATTGGTTTTCGGGGTCCTGTATGTGGCTAGGCTCCCAAAAACTCTCATACATGAGGTATCCCTGTACTCAGGAGAAGCAGAAGAGTGTATTTTGGGGTGTAATGCCACATATACCCATGGCATGTGTGAGCAATATATATAGTTTCAGTGACAATTTTGTGTAATTTTATTTTTCAATCACTTGTAACAAAAAATAAAATTTTCAATGGGCTCAACATGCCTCTAAGCAAATTCCTTGGGTGACTACTTTCCAAAAAGAGGTAATTTGGGGGGTTTGCACTGCCCTACCATTTTAGCACCTCAAGAAATGAAATGGGCAGTCATAAACTAAAAGCTGCATAAATTCCAGTAAATGTGACCTTAGTTTATAGACGCTGTAACTTGCACAAACCAGTAAATATACACTTATTGACATTTTTTTTTACCCAAGACATGTGGCTGAATACATTTTGGCCTAAAAGTAAGACTCAAATTGAGTTTATTGGATTTTTTAAAATAACAAAAACGTAGAAAATATCATTTTTTTTAAATGTTCAGTCTTTTCATTTATATTGCAAACAATAAAAATCCCAGAGGTGATCAAATACCACCAAAAGAAGCTCTATTTGTGGTAAAAGGAGGCACATTTTGTTTGGGTACAGCATTGCATCAACGTGCAATTACCAGTTAAAGCAGCACAGTGTCAAATTGTTAAAAGTGTTATGGTCATTAAGGGGATTAAACCTTCCAGGGCTGAAGTGGTTAAGCTCCTTTAGGTTCTCTTGAGTTGAAAAAATTTTAAAAAGTGTATTAAAATAACCTAATAAATAACAATGGTTTTGAACACTTTGGTCACATATATTTTTTTACAATGTTTTTGATATCTTTATTCCTCAAACTGTATATAAAAGGATTTACAAAGGGGGTAAAAACAGTGTATAACAATGGCATTATATTTTTGAGCATTCGTGATTGCCCTTCTTTTGGAATCATATATGCAGCAATTAGCGTTCCATAAAATATAAACACAACTGTAAGATGGGAGCTACAAGTAGAAAAGGATTTTAGTCTTCCTGAAAAGGAGGGTATCTCTACAAGAGTTAAAACAATATAAGTATATGAAACCACTATCAAAAGGAAGGGTAATATTAGCACAGGAAAGCACAACAAGGTTTCTTCTATTTGAAATCTGGATGTATCTGAACAAGAAAGTTCCACAAGAGGATTTAAATCACAATATAAATAGTCAATAACATTTGGTCCACAGAATTCTAGTTGACTTAAGCCAAGTGTGGGAATGAATGCCACAGAACAACTCAACAGCCAGGATGCAAGAACTAGTTGAATGCAAAGTGATTGTTTCATAATGGAGGCATAATGCAGAGGAGAGCAGATGGCTAGATAGCGGTCATAGGACATCACTGTCAGAAGGTAACATTCAAATGTTTCTGTTGAACCAAAGACATAATATTGAGTAATGCAAGCTGAAAAAGATATGGGGGTCCACTCATGTAGAACAATATTTAACATGTTAGGGGCAATATCTGTGGTCAGCATGATATCAGATATAGAGAGTTGGGAGATAAAAAAGTACATGGGAGAATGAAGGGTCTTACTGTAATATACCAACATGATGATTAAACAGTTTCCACATATTGTCCCAATGTATATAATAAGGACCAAGGTGAAGAGCAGCAGATTATATACAGCATTGCTGTTGAATCCCAAAAAGAAGAATGTGGTGGCATTACCTTTATGCGTGGTCTGTTACATGAAAGAAGGAATTATAAGCAAAACATTTATACATTTTTGCAGTAGAATGAAAGTATATGCTCAATTTCCAAATTAAATAATAATGTATACGGCAAGCCTGTGTTTACTTTGAATGCTCAACCACTTTCAAGGGAAATAAAAACAAAACAAAACATGGATTTAATCTATTTTATTACTTAATATTTCCTTTGCTTAGTGGACAGTCTTTATTCTTTTAGCACATCAATGCCTTGCTATTTATTTACTAAAAATGGCATGCAGATTTAGGAGAGAGGTTTGAAACACTACATGCCTGCAGTTTCTTTTATCAATACAAGCATTATAGCTAAGTGAAATAAAAAAAACTAAAAAAAAATTGTACTTACTCTGTTCACTAATGATCTCAGATGGTAATCCATGTGTAGTTTTTTTTAGCTTGAATTTAAGGAATCAAAGAAAAATACAATTTAGATTTCTTTAACTATAACAAAAAAATGTACAATGTTCAATATCACATTAGATTTTTTTATAAGATTTTTTTTACCAGTAATTCTGTTTAACATTGAAAAATGCAAACATGTCATAAATAAAAAAAAAGAAACAGCAAGGAAAAAAATGAATATTTTATACTGTATATCTATTGGTAGTTTAAAACATATGATGTATATCGGTACATGAGCCAGCTGACTATGTAAGAAACCTTTTGCACACAGATATTTATATATTTCTTGGCAGATTAAAGATTCCAGAGAGAGTAACTCAGATCTCTTTGGGTATGCAATATATTTAAATACTATAATAAATAATTGCTCAGAAACAAAGTAAATTTTTTAAAGGAAATCTGAGCTGAATACATAAGTAGCCTGCCACTGTCTATCTGTCCATCTGAAATTCTAGTTCCCTGGCTGTAACGCTGATCCACTAGATTTAACCACTTGCCCGCTGAGCACTTAAACCCCCTCCTAACCAGACCAATTTTCAGCTTTCAGCGCTCTCACATTTTGAATGGCAATTACTCAGTCATGCAACACTGTACCCATATGAATTTTGTGTCTCTTTTTTCACACAAATAGAGCTTTTCCTTTGGTGGTATTTCATCACCACTGGGGTTTTTTTTGTGCTATAATTAAAAAAAAAACTTTTGTAAAAAAAAATGCATTTTTTTAGTTTCTGTAATAAAATTTTGCAAATTAGTAATATTTCTGTATACATTTTGGCCAAAAGTTATACTGCTACATATCTTTGGTAAAAAAAAAAAACAAAATCAGTGTATATTATTTGGTCTCTGTGAAGGTTATAGAGTCTACAAGCTATGGTGGCAATCATTGAACATTGATAACACATGATCACACCTGATGTATTGACAGACACTTGAGATGCTAACAAGCCAGGAAAGTACAAATACCCCCCAAATGACCCCTTTTTGGAATGTATACATTCAAAGGTATTTAGTAAGAGGCATGGTTAGTTTTTTAAAGTTGTCATTTTTCCCACATTTCTTTGCAAAAGTTGTTTTTTTTATTTCACAAAATTGTCATATTAACAGGTTATTTCTCTCAAAAAACATTCTTCCAAAATACATTCTGCTACTCCTCCTGAGTATGGCAATACCCCATGTGTGAGACTTTTACACAGCCTGGCCACATACAGAGGCCCAACATTGAAGTAGGAGTAGGGGTTCTAGGAGCCTAAATAACACATCTCATTTCTCAACCACCTATTACATTTTTTGAAGACCCTGGAGCACCAGGACAATGGAAACACACACAAAATGACCCCATTTTGGAAAGTAAACACCCCAACATATAATGTATGTGGCATAATGGGTCCTTTGAATGGTTCATATTTTTTCAGAAGTTTTTGGAAAATGTGGAAACAAATTAAAACATCTTCTTTTACATAAGGTTGTCCATTTATAAGATATTTCCAACACACAGCATGCACATAGCAAAAATGACACCCCAAAATACATTCTTCTCCTCCTCCTTTGTATGGGGATACCACATGTGTGAGACTTTTACACAGCCTGGTCACCTATAGAGGCTCAACATTGAAGTAGCACCTTCAGGCATTCTAAGAGCATAAATTACACATCTAATTTCCTGACAAGCTATCACATTTTTGAAGGCCCTTCATATATCGAACACATAGCATGTACATACCAAGAATTATACCCCAAAATAAATTCTGCTGAGCAAAGGTAAAACAAAAAGATTACCTGTGGTTTTCTTAGTGCAGTTGTCCATAGGAGAAGAGCACTGATCCAGGCAGCAGGCAGGGATGTGGTCAGCGACAGCAAACTGAATTGTCTAGGCTGCCCATAGTCAGTACAGGCAGCGATGCTGTCCATATACAGTTCAGGGTCAGTGCAGGTAGAGATATTGCAAGCAGTGGCAAAATATTGGTCCCAGTAGTAGGCAGGAACATGGTCCATAGTAACAGGTAACAGGCTAGGAAAGAATGGGGACAGGGGTAGAGGCTTCTCCCACCCAAATCTCTTTGAAGTCTCCAGTTTCCAGACCCTAATCCGGGAATGAGAAAACAAAAAAAATTGTTTTATTCATCTAGAAAAACAATTCTGAAGCCCCTCACATATGTGATTCCCCTGTGTTATGAATCCCACTACTCCAGTAGCAGGGTAAAAGATCAGTCCAAGAGGCAGGCAAAAAACAAGGTCAAACAGTCCAGGGTCAGTTCCAGAGCAGGCAGAGGTAGGTACAGTTTAGCGTTAGGTAGAAGTGTTGTTGTATAACAGACCAGGGTCAGTTGCAGAGCAGGCAGAAATATGTTTAGCGTTAGGCAGAAGCGCGGTCATATAACAGGCCAGGGTCAGTTCCGGAGGAGGCAGCGGTATGTACAGTTTAGTTCAGTGGCATAAGGGATGTGGAGGTAAATGACAGGAATTGAGAATTACATTTACCATACTTCCCTAATAATATAGAGAAGTATGGTAATGACAGAAACAATCACCTATACAGAGGCCTGGTTGGGAAGGCCTGTTCTCTCTCAGGACAGTGGCATTCGTGGAGTCTGCTCACTGAATCAGAGCGAATGCTTTCTGGTGGGCCTTCAGGGTACAATAGGGTGGTGATAATTTTGTCTTGGTAATAAAGATAGGATACAGTGGGTCTTGGTAGATTTACAGTAAATAATATAAATAATATAAGTATTATACATGGCCAAACCAAAAAAATTAATAGAGACTTTTCTATACCAATCGTGTTTTTTTCTTGTGGGAAGGTAAGGTTCAATCATCTGATCACTGAAGTTGACTCCCCCTATGAACAAATTATAGTCATGGACACAATCTGGTTTCTGGATGGGGCCATTTCTTCTGGGGATTTCCACGTAGGTGTCATCATGAATTGATGAGAGCATGTGGGTGTCCCTCCACCAGATAGCCAATATCTCATCATTCCATAAAGACGTTGTCTTCCCTCATCGTAGCATTTTATTAATGAGCCTTTGTGGGAAGCCCTTCCTATTGTCTCTCACTGTACCGCATTCTGGAGTCTTCCTCCAGTGAAGATTGCAGAAGAGGGGCAAGCTCATGTAGTAATTATCCACATAAAGATGGTGACCCTTTTCAAGGAGTGGATAGACAAGCTCCCAAAAAACTTTTCTGTTGGCTTCAATGTACTCTGGGCATTCAGGGGGATGCAGCTGGGTGTCCTTTCCTTCGTACACCAGGAAGGTGTATTGGCTCGGTCACATAGTTTGTAGAGCTTAACCCCATATCGGGCCCTTTTGCTGGGGATAAACTGCTTGAAGCCCAGCCTGCCTGAGAAGTGCACAAGTGACTCATCCACAGAGATATTTTGGTTGGGGGGAAATAACTTGGGTAATTTCTCTGATTTTTTTTTTAGAAGTGGCTGAATTTTAAATAATTTGTCATAAGCTGGGTCATTTTGGGGAGGGCACTGGGTGTTGTCACTGTAATGGAGGAACCGCATAATCATTAGGTATCTTGATCTTGGCATAAAGGCTAAGAAGATTGGCATGTGGTGGATAGGGTTGGTGGAACAGTAGGAGTATAATTTTTTTTTTTGTGAGTCCCATATTGAAAGTTAGGCCTAAAAATATTTTAAACTCCTTCATGGTTAGTTCTCTCCACTCAAAGGAATGGGTGTAACTTGAATCAGGGTTGCTTGTTACGAACTGTTCTGCATAGAGGTTGCACTGCGCCATGATGGAAGATAATAGGTCTTAAGTAAAAATTTTATTAAAAGATCAATAAGGGCAAAATTATCTGTGTTCATCTGGACACCTGGCTGGCCCGTGAAAGGGGGGATGTTTGCTGCTCCTGAATTAAGGGAAAGCCACAGAGGGTTTTGAAGGGCATAGGGAAGGCTGGCATGGGTTCTAACTTTTTGGGGCTGAGATGGCACCCCACTAGTGCTTGGCCTTTCTTGCAGTGGTACTCCAATTCTCGCGGATGACCCCCGGCTTGTTTACATCCTGATCACTCTGTCATTAAACGGAGCGATCATGTGGTAAAGGGCTGCTGTCACTGGCCCTTTACCACAAACTGTAATGCACCAGGTTCCCTGAACCCGGCGAGAATGGACAATCCCCTGAGCATGCCCCAGAACTATTGTACGCCCTCCCAGATTTATCCGACCACACTTTAGTCGTCATTCAGCTATGGTCCAGTAGGCAAGTGGTTAAACAGATTTTTAATATGGTTTTGTGACTAGCTGCATGCCGGAGATATGTACAATCTAAATCCATCTGATATAGTAGGAGTCATGCAACATTCTGTAGGAAATGGTCTATGGTTGAGAATTAAACAGATCTGTATTCAGCCTCTTAGGAGAAGGGATATCTTAATGGAATTATGGTGTGTATTGTATTGTAAGATCAGATGTTACTATTCATGGGAAGATCAAATAAATGCAGAATGTCTCCCCATGAATTGTCACACAGGATAGCTACTATTTTAGAACTTTTGGTTGATAATAGTATTGCATTTGAGCATGGAGGCTGGTACATATGAGAATGTTTTTAGATGCTTTGAATGAGCATATCAAAGAAAATATTTTATTGGTTACCCCAAATCCTCATGATTTACATTACATTTTGTTAAGAGCAGATCATTTATGGAGGAAATCAAATATGGAGTCTGTAAAAGCACAAATGCTGAAAATAAAGATCAGAGTATAAAAACAAATCCAAAAAGTCAGGGGGTATTTATGAGGTCAAAGACTTGTGATCCAAATGTGCAAAACAGAGCTAAACAAAATTTTAATAACCAAAAGTCCAAGATCTGGATACCTGAAAACAGGAATATGACCATCTGAAAATTTAATATGATAAAAAATTAAGGTAGAACGTGACAAATTATTGGAACAATTGAGGAGATTACAGGATACCAGAGGTACAGAAGCAGTAAGAGGTGGAGGTCCTTCAGATCTGTTTTTGAGTGCAAATTATACTTCTATGGCAGTGAGGTTAAAGTAGAATGGAACTGTAAAAATGCAAATAGTATTGTTTTATTTTCAAAATCAATGTTTAAAGGACTGTGCTAATGAATATTTGTTGGAGAGTTCTCTGTCTTTCAGATGTTGAAGATGTGTGAATCTGTGTGACTGGAAATACTTGTTTGTAAGTGAACTACAGAACATGAGAAGTTCACACCACTATACAATGAATTAGAAGGACTTTAAAAATAATGGACTCCCTAAGTATTTATTGAGCACTGAACTTTACATAGTGACTTATTTTTCTACCTCCCTACTTTTTCTATTTTTTTTAATAATTTATTTTTCTTTAATATTTTATTGTCATTATGTTTTATTTCTTGAATTGTATCTTAAAACTAGAGTGAGACATTTAAATCCAATAATCAGTATCATAACATCTGTGTATATGTAACATCTAAGGTGAGATGCTACCCAATGGCTTTGCATAGCATAACTTAATGGATGTCTGAGTATTTGCACATTAAAACTCAGACTGGGTAAAATAGCAAAAGTTAAGGATATCATAGGTTGTGTGGTTTTCTCAAAATTTAGAAGATGGGTGAGTGAAATGTATCACTCTAGTTGTAATTTGAATTTTGTTGAATCAGTTGTTTATAATGTGCTGAAGGCTATGATGTATATGGATGTAAAGAACTTTATAACTTCTATGGAAAGAAAGTCTACTGCTATTTTGTCCGAACAGATGATCTGATAAACATTAATTCCAAGCTAATACTATCTAAACCATCTTGTGGTCTCTTTCAGTGGAATTACAGTATGTGCTGAATGATCCAAGTAACTGCTCTATTGAAAGCAATATGGGGTCAGCCTACAGAAAATTACAAAAGCTAAATGTTGCTGGCAAGAGTTTCATTTTGGACGTGTGATGAAGATTGCTAAAACTGAACAATTTGTCTTTAAAAGTGAACCCCTAAGCCTAAAGATGGAGAAAACCCTGGATTTATGTAGATTGGAGCAGTGGTACCAAGCATTACTTTACATGAGATGGTGAGAGATGATTCGTGTAACAAATTCTAACCCTTGACTGGACTATGACATCAGCTTGTCTTTATGAAATACACTATAACCTTATGTGGACTTAATGAGAACTTTGAGCTATGATAAGGTCTAACAGTGATATGAGCCACAGATATTTACCAAATCCTTTGCTTGTCATGGTCTAAAGTTATATTGTCTAAAAAATGTTTCATGGGGGTATTTTAGAGGTTAGTGAAGAGAGATGTAGCTAGTTTCAATTTCATATTTTATATGAGCCATTGTGAAGCATCAATTACCTGTTTTGTGGATCAGTTCTGGTTGAAACTAATCCAAGTGGGGTAAAGGAATCCCGAGTCTGGTCCCCAACCAGGCCTCCCCAAAGAAATAAGGCAATTGTACTATCTCGGTACAGTACAATAGGGGTGAGTTCAAGTTTGTAGGCAGATGTATAAATGAATACAAAAGTTTATTAATACAAAATTAATAACGCATAACAAATAATCAGTTACAAGTTAAAAGTATGGTAACAATCCATGTGTATCACCAAGATAATAATCTCCAAGCGGGGAAGGTTACAGTGGAATAGTTGATCACGGATAACTTCTCAACTAGTTTCGCGGACTAATGCTGCTTCATCAGGAGTGTATCTGTAATTTGATTGACAAATGATCAATGACAATATAATTGGCCAAAGACATAAAGGTGTTGATTTACTAAAGCCAAATCCACTTTGCACTACAAGTGCACTGCAAGTGCAGTCACTGTAGATCTGAAGGGGACATGCAAGGAAAATTAAAAAAAGCCTTTTTGCTTGTACATGATTGGATGATAAAATCAGCAGAGCTTCCCCTCATCTTATATCTTCCCCTCAGATCTAAAGTGATTGCACTTTCAAGTGCACTTGCAGTGCACTTGTAGTGCAAAGTGGATTTGCCTTTAGTAAATCAACCTAAAAAAAGTAACAATATTTAATACAATATGTCAGTTAAACAATATAATTGTATTTAGAGGGGCAAGAGCGAGGCTGCTTACCCACATCCCGGCAGGCAAAAGGCACAAGGTGTCACCAATAAGGGGGGTCTCCCGCGGCAACTGGGGGGGACTAACAGAACAATGGGCTGGAATCTGAATGAGATTAGGCAGATGAAATGTACATTGAGAAAACTAAAATGAGGTGATGTGACTGGGGTGATTAAGTGAAGTAAAGAAACTGCAAATGAAAGGATGTGACTGTGAAGGTTTGATTACATAGAGGACAATAAGTGAAACTAGAAAAGGTACAATTTCTGGGGAAATTGTGAAAAGTGTTCTTGCCTCTACATCTGGAGTGAGCGGAGTAACTGGGGGGAGTGCCTGGAGTAACTGTTGTGTGGTTGGAGTAACTGTGGAAAGGTTGAACTGGGCAGATGGGCAGAGTAACTGTGTGGAGTGTTTGTAGTGAGTAAAGATAGTAAACATTACACTAACCAATTGATTGATCAAATTTAAAAAGTGCACAAGTGCTAATGATGTAGAAGGTAGAAATATCGGTAAATGACTTTGTCGGACACAGACTTAAGGGTTACCAGGATTTATTCCGCCCCAGCCAAAGCATAGCACCTGACGGACTCGCGTCCCAAAATCAAGTGTGTCAAAAACAGTTTACACAGTGTACATATCATTTCAATATATTGCATCACAAGCGAACTGGCGGTATATTTCCGTTATACATTAACATTAACATTAACATTTTGAACAGTCAACTTTTTGAACTTTTTGGATACAAGGCAATTCATTAAAGCATATACTTTAAACCCTTACAAATTTTCAGTTTCTCTGCAGTTTTGCTCCTTGCTGTTTCTTTGTCTTACTAATCAGCAAGCAGGCTATAGCACAGGAAGGAGAGGGTGAGTGTGATGAGGACAGTGTGATAGGGCGAGCTGACGTGCTGCATCTACCGTCTGTAGGACGGGTGATCGTTTTAGCCAGCCGGCTTCTTATGCTTATTTGAATCTGCTACACTGTAAGTGTTATTTTAATTCTTTTAATAAACCTCAAAACCAGGATTACGCTATGTTGTTTCCCTCTCTTTTCCCGGGGTACCCCTAAATGAGAACAACCCCCCAGCTAGGAGTCTTTTATTAATCTCCATGATAAGAGTGATTTCCTGTGACTTGGTGGACTAGTGGTATCATCACCCTTTGGCTGTATGAAGTGGCATGTCGTTTCCTAGAAGCCCATCCAATGAAAGGCCCTGACCGGGTTAAGGTCGCAAGCCCCCTTGTGCTTGCCGTTTGGTAAGCGCGCATTTTATTTTCAGCTACCACCGTGGTGCGGTGGAGGAATTTTTTCTATTTTACATTTCCTGCTTTAAAAAAATGGGGTCTGAGCCTATGTATTTTCACAACATTTATTTGGACTTTATTCACTGTGTTAGGACTGTCCAGTGAACACTTATTGATTTAGGTTTCAAGAACTGTGTTAGTTATTTAATTTGGGTTCTAACCAATTAGTCCTATTCAACACTGGTACTAGTATTTACTCCTATTTACAGCGCTGCTATATTTGTTATATTGTTGTATTAGTGTGTGTATCTCACATAGAGTGGCTGCTTTTGTTATTATGTAGTTTTTTTAATTTTTTTTCACTAAGTTATTTTCATCACTATTTTGGTTATCCCCTATTTGGTCATTCACAATATTTCACGAACAGGTACCCTTTTTGGGTGCACTACAGCGCGGTATTCCTCTTACTATATGATGAGGACAGATGTCTGTGATGGATGGGGGGGAGTAAGTGAGTTCAGTGTCTAACAAGTACACCGAACATGAAATATAGAGAATGATGTTTAGCTAATTGTAAATGGTCCCACATAACTATGGCCACGTAAACTGACCCTCATTGCCACTTTATCTGTTTGATGACCACTGTCTCACAACCACTGTTTCCTGGCAACACTCATGCCCTGTTTATGCAGGCTCTAAGCGTGTTCACAACCACTGCTCAAAACACAATACACAGGATAATGGTAGCTGTAATAACTGTGCAGTACTCCTGACTGGAGACACTGCTGCACCCTGGAGATGTAAATGTGATCCAACAGTGTGTTTTTTTCTGTGGTGGCTGCCCAGACCAGTTGAGTATATCCTCTTGAGTGAAGAAGGTCAGATATTGGCTTCTTTTCTCTGCACAGAAAATCTTCATTGAAATCTCCACAGAGTATTATAGGTTGGCAATCCATTATTTCCAAAGATTCCAAGAGGCCCAGCAGGTTAGTAAGGAATTGGCCAATACTGTAATCCGGTGGCCTGTAAACGACAGCGATCAAAGCTTGTACAGGGGACTCCAGTTTGACAACCAAGAACTCCAAGTCAGTCACATTGTGATGATACTGCTTTTCATAGGCCTTGAAATGGTTTCTGACATACAAGGCGACACCACCGCCACTTTTACTTGCAATGTCAGGAAGGTTTGTGTACGAGAGGTGTCTGTTGCGTTTGAACAGGTTGTAGCCCTCCAGCTGGAGACTTTCAGCAACAGAAGAGCCTGAGAGATGAGTTTCAGTGAAACATAAAACATCTCCAAGTGTCAACTCATGGTGAGATTTGATATCTTCAATGTGAGCTGGTAATCCTTCCGTGTTGTGATGGATA
This sequence comes from Aquarana catesbeiana, assembly GCF_042186555.1. Taxonomy (NCBI): domain Eukaryota; kingdom Metazoa; phylum Chordata; class Amphibia; order Anura; family Ranidae; genus Aquarana; species Aquarana catesbeiana. Next base: position 696,567,186 of record NC_133326.1, read on the forward strand.
ATTGTTAATGTTTGCTGTTTGTCTGTTGTCTGTAGAAACTTTAAGAGGGGCATAACACTTTCCAGTGATGCATTCTTCATTGAATCCAGGGAAGCTGTGATTTCAGGATCAGCAAAGATCTTCTTCTCATCAAAGTCGGTTATGTACAGTCCTTGTAGTGTAGTCGTTCTACTCAGAGCAACATAGGCCATTCCCGGTTGGAAGACCCGTTTCAATGAGACCACTGCCGACTGTATCGACATCCCCTGACACTTATGAATCGTACATCCAAAAGCCAACTTCAGAGGGAACTGCCTGCGAACAACTCCTTTCTGTCTCAGGTTTTCCTCTACCCTTTCTATGTACACCAAGTTGTCAGCATCACAAGACGACTTGTTACGGTATCTCTGTCCTGCATTTGGATTGTCCAGCACAAGCCCAAGCTTGTTTACCGTAGTAGCACCATTCTCAGTCTGGATGATTATTCTTGCAATCTTGCCAAATGTCCCGTTAACAAGCCCGTCTTCTACATCAATGTTTCTTGTGATCATGATACGGGCACCTTCAGCTGCTTGCAGTGTGTCAATCAGATTGTCTTTGTGTCCTTTGAAAGGTTGGTGTTGCCTCAGCATCACTCCTGTCTTAGGGTCTTTTCTGTAATCGTCGGCATCTATGTTGGTGACGTTTGAATGGAGAACAGACACAGTTGCAGCATTATGTTTGTGAACCTCTTTGTTGGTGGCAAATATGTGTAGCACGTCATTAGGGCAGTGGGTGGGATCTGTAAAAGCCTGAGCAAGCAGAGCTTTGTCATCATTGCTTAAGGTGCCAGTCTTCTGCTTGACTCTGATTCTATTCAAAAGCTCAGCAAATGAAATGTCTTCCTTCTGTCGCATGATCTCTGTCAGCGTGATCATCTGAAAGTTGTCTTTCCAGACGTCATTGGTATTTTCCTCAAACACGCAGAGTGGCTTACTTTTTCCCAGCGGGGGGACCTGGTAAAAGTCTCCTACTGCTAGTACTGACATACCACCAAAAGGTTTCTTACTGCCTTTGATTTGCTGTAATCTCCAGTTGATGTAGGCAAACAGGGGCTTTGAAATCATTGACACCTCGTCAATAACAATGATCTCCGCATTTGACAGCTGTGCCCTCACTTCATCTATTAGATTTCCAAGTCCTTGGTAGGGTGGCTTCAAGCTTCTTGGCAACTTCAGCAGAGAATGCAATGTGTTGCCTGAAATGTTGAAAGCTGCTGTTCCTGTAAATGCAGTTAGTAAAACGCTGGGCATGGATATGTCTGCTTCCTCACGTAGTCTGGTAAGTTTACAGAGTATCTTTGTCGCCTCAGCATAGATGCACTTTATCAGGTGTGATTTGCCTGTCCCTGCACCACCAGTGACAAAGTAATAGAATGGGTCAGGATTTAGGCCACGCACACGGTTAGTGCACCAGTCACAAACTGAGTAGAATGTCTGAGCTTGTGTCCGGTTAAGGTTTCTGTACATTTTCCGAAGGAAATCAGGGCACATTTGTGGGGCTTTCACAGTAAGCGCAATTCCACCTGTTTGTTTGTGACGTGTATACTCCGGAACATCATCTTGTTCATTCTCATGAAGTGGCTCCCCTTCTTTGCGTTCCTCTACACATTCCAACCTATCCAACTCAGCTTCTGGGGCAAAGGTGTTCCAAACATCTTCAACAGGTCCGTTTTTTACAAAGTCATCCAAGACTTGTTCCACAATTTTGTTGTGTTGTTCGAACTTCTTTTGGTTGCTGGTAACAATTGCAGACACTGCTTGGATTGCTTCTTCTCCTGGTAAGCTCACACAGGCGCCTTTGTAAAAATCCTGGTGTGTTGGGAACCTTACAGTTTTCAGTGATGACTCTGAACGGTGGGGGAGGTACAGTTTAAGCAGTCTGCCGTAGTAGTTCTCAGGGTCCTTCTTCTCTGAGAAGCGTGCGTACCTGATGATTGCAGGCTTCCCTCTCGTGCGTTTTTGAATCATTCCCATTTCATTCAATAGGCTGACACGCTTGCTGTCTTCCTTTTGCTTGCCATCTTCCTTCTGCTTGCCATAGACAACCCTGTAATGGGATGCAAAGTCTGCCAGACACATGGACTCAAACTCTGGTGTTTCAGGTCTGGCTCTGTATTTGTCGACAAAACTCGTCATCCACACATTAAGAGAATCGGCTGGTTTGTTCTGCAATGCACTGAGCGGGAGACTCATTTTCAGTGCGTTGTCACCAGTTGGCAGAAAAACAACCTCACGTGAGCAAGACTTCATTTTCAGGCTGCACGTACGGGCCACAGACTCCTGGGCGCTGACCTCTCTGTGTTTTGAATAAGCCTGAAGAACCTCTTTCATTTCTTCTCGTTCTGTCGCTGTTTCTGGGCTCATTTCTTTGACTATTGTTTTGAGATAGTCACTCAGCTCCCGTTCTGGCTTGGATATGTAGGACAACATGTACATGATGCAACCATACTCATCAAGAATGTACTGGATGTCCATGTTGGCGTTCCAGGCCGTCAGCAAATGTGGATTATAGTTGTTCACCCAGCAGTCCTTGACATCACGCTTCATTAGAATCACGCTTGAGGAGGTCAATGCCTGAATGTAGGAGTTGTACTGATTCAAAGTCATATCACACTGTGCCAGTAGCTGTGACATGTCTTCAAGCTGCACTTTTGGGTTATTAAGCAAATCCCAGACTGGTTTCAGTTTGTTTTTGGCTGCTTGTGGTTTCATTTCACAATCTCCTTGTTCTTCTGGCATCGGGTAAGTTATCCTCGTTTTTCTAATAGGTGGCTTTGGAAATCCAAATCTGCATACTCTGTTACCTTTCTTGCATGATTTTGAATGAGATCTGCTGTGCATTTGAAGTTCTGTTACAAATCTGTGAAGTAAGGCCTGTTTGGCTTCATCAGGCAGCTGGCATGAGATGTTATGATCTATAAAGGCACACACCTTGTCATCACTGTCTTGTCCAAATATAGGAGCTCCTGCTACCCAACAGAGACAATGTATATGAGGGCTCCCTCTCGCCTGCAATTCAACCCGGTAAAAGTAATCGATAACTTCACCAATTGGCTGTGCAGGACCCAACAGCAGCTCTCGCATCAGAGCATCAACCCGTTTGTCAAACATGCGCATGGTGGTCACTGGGTTGCCTCGAAGAATGTCACACTTTTCAGCCCAGTCTAGCCCCGCAAAATCCACCTTTTGACCTTGTTGTGCCTTTATTGCCGTTATTACCTCTGGCCATCTGAATTCTGCAGCAGAGAAGGTAAGAAAAAATGTTGGCTTACCCAATTGTCTGACCATGGCTAGCAAATTCTTCAGATTTTTATCCCAGTAAGCTGGACTCCCTCTCAGTGGTTGCATGAACCTTGTGGCATCTCGGTTTCGCACCAACCTCTCAACCTCACACTTGTCCTGTAGCAGCTTGTTGGATATTTTCCGTCCATCCCTGGTATTGGGTTTTCCTTTCCTTAACTGGATGGACATGCTGCTTTTGGCCATGTGTGTTTCTGTGACAAACTGCGCAAAGAAGAGGTAGCTTGTGTCTCTTGCAAAACGAGTATCAACACAAAAAAGCCTTGCATTGAAATACATGCTCGGGGACAGTTTGACTTGTCTTGCCTGGTCCAATGTATTCTGTCCAGTAGGGAACTGAATATTCCATCACCGTGTGTCAGTGCTTCCTCTCCAAGGTCAGATGGCTGCAAACAACTGTCTAGGCCAATTCCAGGTCTTAGTGTATCCTTCTCATCCTCTGCATTGGGAGGTTGTTGGTCATGGCCTTCCTGTTGCTCAGAAGCAGCCGGTAAACATGCAGACTGTACCTCTGATGGATCACAATTTTCGATGCGTTCAAGTATCTCCATCATTTCAGTTTCGTCACAACTGTCGAGTTCCATCCCATCATCATTATCATCATCATCAGCGATTGTCTCATCCACTCTAATTGAAATGTCACTGTAGTCGGGGTGTGTGTCAATGAGTTTTGACAGACCTGCTACTACATTTCCCATGTTGACATAATGAAACAGCTGGTGGCCTTTGTAAGTCAGACGTCTTTTCAGCTTGACTCTGTGTAACTGGGATTTGCTGTGCGATCTTGGTAGAGTATTGACCGTGGTTTCCACCTCGGATGGCACACACACTACAGCGCCATGTATAGCTGCCTGTCGACCTTTGGGAAGTGTGATGATCTTGGCAAATGGCAGTATTTTGGCCAAAAGTTGTCTTTCCAGCACATTCAAATCGCAGAGCTCTGGGGGAATGGGCGCCAGCTCCATGTTGTTAGCTACAGCGATGGATGATTTGTGTCCTGCTTTTAAATGTAAATCACAGTTGTGACAAATCCATTCTTTGGTCCTTTCATCTGGTACGGTGCATTGTTCAGGTCCTTGACAGTGATTGTTGCACACATGGACATATTTCCCTGTCAAACAGGCAGCAACAATGTGTAGATTCTTCTTGTAATTGCTGTGAATGCAATGTTTCACTTGGTTAGGGAAAAGGGTGCGATGACACATCGTGCACACAAATGTTGGCCCAGCTTTAATGCATTCATGGAAAGTGGATATAGCTGTCTGCATTAGGCTGTTGTCCACTGGTTGACTGCATTCCCGCATGACACGAGTCCATCGTCTGTATTTCATTCTTATTTTGAAGGCACATTGCATCTTATGGGTTATGCGAAAATCTGCTTGAGTTTGACGCTTCATTTTCATGTAACTCATGCAATGTTGCAAGTGACGTTTTCTGAAAGCAGGATCATTATGATATTTTCTGGTGATGTATTGCTTCTGTTTCAACTTGAAATCGACATTTGTGGCATATTTTCTGGTGATGTATTGCTTCTTCTTCAAGTTGTAATCTGCATTTGTCGCATATTTTCTGGTGGTGTACTGCTTCTGTTTCAAGTTGAAATCTGCATTTGTCGCATATTTTCTGGTGATGTATTGCTTCTGCTTCAAGTTGAAATTGGCATCTGTTGCATATTTGCGAATGATATATTGCTTCTGCTTCAACTTAAAATCAGCATCTGCTCTGTATCGGCTGGTGATGTATGTCCTTTTCTTATTGGTGACAGACATCTTTGTAGCCTTGAAATCACGCCTTCTTTCATTTCTGTGTCTTGTCTTCAGTTTTTGTCGTCTCTGTGCATTTAATTTGGACAATGCCTTACTGTCCTTCCATATGCCCTGTGAGGATTTCGCATCAACTGACCGTGGAGAATGCTTGCTGGCTGGGAATCCAGTGTGTGTTACATCTTTGGTCATCTGTGTCACTTTGTTCTCCACATGCTTTGCATTATGTGGTTTGTCAGATTGCACCAGTGGGGACAGCAAACCATCTGACAGACGTCTTGCACGATGAAATGAGACTGGCATGAAGTCATACTGCAGTCCATCAATAGGGCCTCTGGTGTCTGTAAGGAGCAATTCATACAACTTATAAATCCTTGCCCCCATATCACTCGAATGTGTAAAAGTGATCATAACAGCTTTTCCTTTTCCAGTGGCAGGAAGTCCATCCTTATTTCGACTATGAGAATCAAACAGTCCATATCTCCCAGACTTGTCTCTGAACAATGCAATGCAATATGGCACTACTATAAAAAGTGCATGTGTAACATCTGCATTGAGGCACTGAAGTCTTGTGGAGAGGTCAACAAACCAACCTTGGTTGTCACCGTCTACCGTGTCTCTCATACATCCCGATAACACTGGAGATTTAACAACGTTATACTCATATTTGTCAGTGTTGACTCTGAGGGGCACTTCTTCCATTGTCAAGTGTTGATGCTGATAGACATTTCTTTGTTTTAGCTGTTTTATTGTTGAGCCATACAAGCTGTTGCCCTTCTTCAGTATTTGATCAAGATCACCCTTTCTCACATCATCAAGCTCACTGTGGTATGCCAAAAATGTCAGAGCCATGCATGTACACTGTTTGTTCCTTAACCTTCCATAGCCATGATGACCCTGATGAAATGATGCCTGCACAGAAATCTCACTTGGTACACATGGTTCTTGCATGCCATGGTTTTCAGAAGTGCCCATCACACTGTCACTGTGCTCTTGAACTTGACACTGAGTTGAACATGAAAATGACACCACAGGTTCACTATGTACCTCCTGGGCACATTCACTGTCACAAACCTCCATATCCACTATGCTGCTGTGGGGCTCCGGATCCAGTTTAGTCCAGCGTATCTTTGCAGCTTTAGATCTCTTTCCTTTAGATGGCATGATGATATTTGTGGAAGGAGCTATAATTCTCCTCAGAGCTTTGTTCGAAGAGCTATAATTCCCCTCAGAGTTGTGTTGGAGGAGGAGCTATAATTCGCCTCAGAGCTGTGTGGGAGGAGCTATAACTCCCCTCTGAGCTGTGTGGGAGGAGCAATAATGCTATAATTCCCCTCAGAGCTGTGTGGGAGGAGATACAATTCCCCTTAGTGTTGTGTGGGAGGAGCTATAATTCCCCTTAGAGCTGTGTGGGAGAAGCTATATTTCCCCTCAGAGCTGGGTGGGAGAAGCTACATTTCCCATCAGAGTTGTGTGGGAGAAGCTATAATTCCCCTCACAGCGGTGTGGAAGAAACTATAATTCCTCTCAGAGTTGTGTGGGAGGAGCTATAATGCTAAGCTGTAATTCCCCTCAGAGCTGTGTAGGAGGAGCTATAATTCCCCTCACAGCGGTGTGGGAGAAACTATAATTCCCCTCAGAGTTGTGTGGGAGGAGCTATAATGCTAAGCTATAATGCTATAATTCCCCTTTGAGCTGTGTGGGAGGAGCTATAATTCCCCTCAAAGCTGTATTGGAGGAGCTATAACTTCCCTCCAAGCTGTGTGGGAGGAGCTATAATGCTATAATTGTCCTTAGAGCTGTGTGAGAGGAGCTATAATTCCCCTCAGAGCTTTGTGATTTTTTTTTTTCAAAAATGATTTTGTTTTTTTGTTTTTTCAAAAATGATTTTGTTTTTTTGTTTTTTCAAAAATGATTTTTTTAAATGATTTTTTTTTTCAAAAATGAAATTTTTTTTTTCAAAAATGAATTTTGTTTTTTTCAAAAATGATTTTTTTTTTAATTTTTTTTTTTTCAAAAGTAATTTTTTTTTCAAAAATATATATTTTTTTCAAAAATATTTTTTTTTCAAAAATATTTTTTTTTTCAAAAATTAATTTTTATTTTTTTCAAAAATATTTTTTTTTTTTTACATGGGGCGGTCATAATGTTTTGGCTGATCATGGGGTGGTCATAATGTTTTGGCTGATCATGGGGTTGTCAGCTTTTGTCACCTCCCACTCTAGTTTTGAACATTTCGCCATTCATTCCTATGGGACCAATTTTGCCGCAAAAACGACGATATTTCGTGGACCATTCGGCGAAACGTTCCACAAAGTAATAGCACACCAATCGGGAAAAATCCGCACGTTTCGGTATATTACTTGTCTCTGTAGTGTGGAAAATGTGGGAGGAGTCTACAAGCATTATCAAGTCTAGCAGATGAAGTCACATGCATTTGGGGTGTCTCAGCATCTTGTGTTTACAACCACTGTTTCCTAGCAACATTTCCTTTTGAACATTTTGCCATTCATTCCTATGGGACCAATTTCGCCGCAAAAACAACGATATTTCGTGGACCATTCGGCGAAACGTTCCACAAAGTGATAGCACACCAATCGGGAACAATCCGCACGTTTCGGTATATTACTTGTCTATGTAGTGTAAAAACTGTGGGAGGAGTTAGGGTGGTAAATTTGGCTATAATAATAAGAATAATATATATGTGAGATAACAGTAAGTGGTCTTGCTATGCAAGAACACTTAATTTGATGAGTGGATGAAAATGTGAAAAATTGATCAATTGAATGTGGAAAATAAAAACACAGAAAAAATAGAAAAATAGAAAATGTATATAATAAATATTGTAAAAAATATATTAAAAATATATAAAATTAAAATTGAAGTTAAGGTTGCAGGTTGTGTATTGTGTGGTGAAAACTCCTTTTTGGGTAGTATTGACTTTCCGGTCCTCTCAGACCAGGCCAGACAGATGCTTGATGGCCCGCTCACTTCTAAAGAAATCCAGGGAGCTCTCTGCTCCTTGCAAGCGGGGAAGACTCCTGGGGAGTCCGCTGCATTTTTCATATGCTATAGTGATACCCTGGTAGACAAGTGACGGGAAATGTTAACGTCCTGCTTGGCAGCTACTTCCCTTCCTGAATCTATGTCAAGAGCAATTATGGTAGTGGTAGTGGTTCCAAAGCCGTGTAAAGACTTGGAGCTTTGCTTCTTGTACCGCCCTATTTCTGTTTTGAACGTGGACGCTAAGATACTTATAGAGTGCTAGCTACACATTTGAATAAGGTGATACTTTCACTTATCCACAGAGACCAGAAAGGTTTTATGCCGAGGAAGGGCACAGACATCAATCTGCGAAGGCTGTATACTAAAATTGACCATTCTGGAAGATCAGAGGTCCTGGGGTAGTGGCATCCCTGGATGCAGAAAAAGCTTTTGACTCGGTGGAGTAGGATTATCTATGGAAGGTACTGCATGAATTTGGCTTTGGCCCTAATTTTATTTCTAGGGTGCAGAAGTTGTACTCAGCCCTCTCTGCCAAAATACACACAAATAATACTTGGGTATCCCCTTTTCCTGGGCCTTTTTGCCTTGGCCATTGAACCCTTGGCAAGTGTTATTCAAGCTTCCCCAAGCATTCAGGGCATACCAGTAGGCCTTCTAGTGAAGAAGGTGTCACTTTACACAGAAGACACCCTATTATACTTGGCTGAGGCTCAGCACTCCTTACCAGCAGCTCTTGAGATTATACATTTTTTGATTCCTTCTCTGGGGTCAGGATTAACTGGGGTAAATCTATCTTATTCCCTTTAACTCCCATGGTAAATTTAACTTCCCTGCATACTCCAATGGGTAACTAGGTTTAAATATATGGGAATTCAGACCCAAACTGACCTCACTAAATTCTTGGAGAATAATTTGTATCCAGTTTTACAGCAATTTACACAAAAATGTTGGATCTGGAAGTACCTGCCTCTTACTCTGGTGGGTAGAGTAAATTTGGTTAAAATGTCCTATCTCCCCAAGATTTTGTATATATTTAGAAATAGTCCAGTAACGGTGCCTGTTATTGTTACGTACCATCTGGGAGAGCCTGACGAGTAAAGGGATCCCTCTCATACAGCCCCGACTCAAGGACTACTTTAGTTGGGGCAACAGTGGCCGCAAGAGCACTGTGAGGTAAGAGCGCCTGCAAAGTTCTCTGTTGGTATCGGTGGTGGCAGCTGACCAGACTTGATTGATGAGCAGCAGAAAGTGGCAAGAACAGCAGATGCAGATAAGCTGTAGATGCAGGATGGCAGTACTGGAGCTACACCACAGGCTGGAAGCAGAAGACTGGAGCAGAATCAGACAAGCCAGGTCATACACGGAGGATCAGTCTATGATAAATAGCAGGCAGAGAATGGTCAGAGTTCAAGCTGGGTTTTGGCAACAGGAAATCAGGCAGACAGGCAGGAATAATCAGGGTCAAGGCAAGCCAAAGATCAGGACTGGAGACAGAGGTGTGGTCAGAAAGCCGGGTCAAATACTGGATCAGATACAGGCACAGGATCAGAACACAGGGTAAAGCTGCAGATCAGACAGCACTGCACTAGTGCTTTGAGGTTTAAATGTCAGTTTGGGCCTTTAGGGTTTTGGATTTTCACAGGCCAATTACTTCTGACTGTGTCATCCCCACCCTTCCCGTCCTTTAACCCCTTTTCTTTTGACCCATTTTTTTTCTATCTTTTGGGTCCATTGGGCGGCATGATTGAAGAGGGATGGACATTGCGGGACGCTTTTTAATTTTTTTTTAATAAAGGAATTGTCAAAAACGGTCTGTTATGGTTTTTACTTTTTAACACTTTTTTTTGGTGAATGGGTAGGGGTACAATGTACCTGATACCCATTTACATAGGGGGCAGGATCTGGGGGCTTCCAGATTCTGATAAGCCCCCAGCCTGCAGACCCCCACAACCAGTTGTCAGGGTTGTCAGGAAGAGACATGGTGCTTTGGGCTCCTCCCTCATGTTGAGGGAAAGCGGCCTGCCAGGCTGCTTGCTTGGATAAGGGTCTGGTATGGATTCTGGGTGAAACCCCAAGCCAATTTAAAAAAAAAATTTGATATGGAGTTCCCCTTAAAGCCTATGCCAGACCCAAAGGGCCTGGTATGGATTTTGAGGGGGACCCCACGTTGTTATTCTCTTAATTCTGTCATAGGGTACCCCTTAACCACTTCAATGCACTTTATTATATACTCTGCACTGACTGCACTGTATATGTACAGTTCACTTTCAAAAGTGAGTACACCCCTCACATTTTTGTAAATATTTTATTATATCTTTGCATGTGACAACACTGAAGAAATTACACTTTGCTACAATGTAAAGTAGTGAGTGTACAGCTTGTATAACAGTGTAAATTTGCTGTCCCCTCAAAATAACTCAACACACAGCCATTAATGTCTAAACCACTGGCAACAAAAGTGAGTACACCCCTAAGCGAAAATGTCCAAATTGGGCCAAATTAGCCATTTGACTCGTTAGTGTTACAAGTTCTCAGGTGTGAATGGGGAGCAGGTGTGTTAAATTTAGTGTTATCCCTCTCACTCTCTCATACTGGTCACTGGAAGTTCAACATGGCACTTCATGGCAAAGAACTCTCTGAGGATCTGAAAAAAAGAATTGATGCTCTACATAAAGATGATCTAGGCTATAAGAAGATTGCCAAGACCCTGAAACTAAGCTGCAGCATGGTGGCCAAGACCATACAGTGGTTTACCAAGACAGGTTGTCAAATAAAACCAAAGAATTTCCAAGCTCAACTTACCAACCAGCCTGCGACCAACCTGTCTAACAGTATGCGTTAAAAACAGGGGTTTAGTTGCACTCATTTGCAAATACATGCATAAGCTCCAGGCCACGGCAAGGCACCCTGTATCCTGCAGACCCTAACTTTGAAGAGTCTCCACAGTGGGAGCACATGTATTCTAATGGATAAATGAAGGGCAGATGACTGGAGGAAGCCCAACCCTCCTTAAAGGCGCATGAACACACTGAGGCTGAGGCTCCCGCCTCAAAAGGATACGAACGGATGATATGCGCCGTCTCCTTTCCACTATAGCAGAACTGGAACCTCTACACAAATGAGATTTAGATCCTGCCATTTTTGTCCGATTGTCGATTGCCCGCAGAGATCTACTCCAACATTTAGAAGCACATTCCTTAATAGCCCGAGATAGGGCACGCAATTACCATTACTCTTTAGCAAATAAATGCGGCAAACACCTAGCACGGGTCCTTCATCCTAGGCCAACCCGATACTCCATTCCCTTTATTACACATCCCAATCAAACTAAAACGTTTAACACGAAGGGTATATCCTCTGCCTTTCGGGAATACTACTCCCAACTTTACAACCTATAGCCCACAAATTCAAACGCACGTACCACCTCCTCGAGCGATGACATGCAAGACTACATTATGGAGACGGCATTACCCAGTATCAACACACCAGATGCTGATGAATTAGACAAACCTCTGGTCACGCCCAAATTTCTGGGTGCCATCAGAGATTTGAAGATAGGCAAGTGCTCTGGTCCAGATGGATATTCCCCCCCATTTTTACAAAACTTTTGCCCCTCAATTAACTCCACTTATGACTAAGGCGCTGATTACCGTAGACGACTCACCCCCCCCACCTAAAGGCTTATTGTCCACTAATATCTCCATATTACCCAAACCAGGCAAAGACCCATCCCAATGTAGCAGCTACCGGCCAATATCTCTGCTCAACATAGACCTTAAACTGTTCGCACATGTATTGGCCAACCGCTTATCCCCTCTACTCCCTGGAGTGATCCATAATGACCAGGTGTGATTTGTCCCGGGTTGTGAGGCAAGGGACAATACTATCAAAACTATTCACCTCATCTCCTTTATCCACCGCAAAGACCTTAAAGCCTGTCTCCTTTCCTTTGACGCTGAAAAAGCATTTGATAGGGTCAATTGGAGATTCCTACGACTCTCATTAGACTTAGGAACAACCTTTATCTCCAAGGTGCTGTCCCTATACTCCCAACCTTCGGCTTCGGTCATAGTCAATAGCACTGCCTCTGAGCCGTTCGATATCTCCAATGGCACTCGGCAGGACTGTCCCCTTTCACCCCTCCTATTTGTCATTGTTATAGAACACTTAGCCTGTGCCATTAGACAAAGCTCCTCCATCCACGGTATCCAAACACCTTCCTCCCATTATAAGTTATCCCTTTATGCCGATAACCTACTGGTCTATATGCAACACCCTCATACCTCCTTACCATCCCTTTTCTTGGAATTCCATCGATTTGGCTCTTTTAGCAATTTCAAACTTAACATATTCAAGACTGAAGCTCTCAACATCTCCCTGCCCTCCACCACAATGTCCGCACTTAAGTCAAACTTTCTCTTTTCAGTGGCAGGCGAAAGGAGTCTCGTACCTAGGGGTCATTATCCCCTCTAATCTCTCCAATCTTTTTTCTTTAAATTATGTTCCTTTGCTCTCCCGCATACGGAAGGAGTGGGGAGGCTCCTCCTTACCATGATTCGGGTGAATCAACACCTAGAAAATGGATACTCTACCCAAACTTTTATACCTTCTCAAAACAATCCCCATTATAGTTCCCAAATCCTTCTTTACACCTCTATGTTCGCTCGCCATTAGATTTATGTGGAGCCGGGGGTTACCCAGGGTGAAATACAATCTGTTCACCCGTTCAAAACTACAGGGTGGAGTGGGTCTCCCGGACTATGGGACTTATTACAAAGCCACCAACACAGCACGCATTCTAGAATGGTTTCCTCATCCCTTCCCAAAGGCCTCAGTCACCATAGAACAGGATCTAGCTCCCGTGGACCTCTGAGCACTACTACTGGGATATAAAGCCAATCTCACATGTATATCCTCTCCCTCTCCGCTAACACTTGCGTCTCTTAGACTTTGGTACAATAGGGGTTTGTGTTCCACTCTGTCCTCCGATCCCTCCCCATTATCTTTCCTATTTGATAACCCCGCCTTCCCTCAGGGTATAGGAATGACAGCAATAGGTCCCTTCAAAAGGACTGACTGGCCCCAAGCGCACTCCTTTATACATCCAACACATAGAACACCTGTAACACCGACGGGATCCTACGAATGGCTCACCACCCTACACTTATCTACATTCACAAAACATTGACATTCTTCCTCCCAAATCCACCGCTCCAGCACAGAATTTGAATGGCTGTGCTCCCTTTCTGAGACTCCCAGACACCCCCTCTCGACCATATACTGTCTCTTACAAGCTCTTACACATAATGACCTATAATCTTACACCAGGATGTGGTCTGCAGACTTGGGTGAGGACATACCACGACCAGAATGGCAGACCTCGTTCCATTTTACTCATAAATCCACGATATCCTGCTACTCACAGGAAAAGAACTATAAGATTTTGTCAAGATGGTACAGGGACCCCTCCACTTTACACAACATTTTTCCATCCACTTCAGTATCCTGCTGGTGATGTTCTACCTCTACAGGGACCTACCTACATGTCTGGTGGGAATGCAAGAGGATCCGCCCCTTCTGGATTCAGGTATTTGAATGCAATAACAAAATTTATGATGAAACGCTGACCCCCTCCCCTAAGATTGCCCTACTCTTTATACTTCTGGGATCTATACCATCACAGAAACAGAACCTCCTCTGTTTCTTTAAGTCCTCAGCTAGACAGCTAATCCCATCCTATTGGAAGTCGACCACAACTCCTCCCTTATCACAATGGGTCTCGATCATGAACGACACCATGAGGATGGAGGCACTTGACAATGACACCTTTGATAAGTATAAAATACAGTGGTCCATCTGGCTTCGCTTCTCCTCCTCCAAAACTCTCACAAACATGTTGTTGACCCAGACATGATCAGCCTCACATGTAACATGACAGTGGGATTGGCAAGGCATGTACTTAAGGGTCCCCCTCCCCTCCACTGTCCTTTAGTTACCCTTCTTTGAATGTCTCCTCAGCAGCTCCCACACTTTCCTCAGATTTCTTCTTACTTACTTCTATCTCTTCTTCCCTCTTTTCTCCCTTTTTTCATCCCTTCCTACCACACCCAACACCCAACACTTGATCCCCCTCTCATTTTTTTCTTTGTCTTTTCTCTTTGTTTTAACATTTAGTTATTAAACTCAATGTTTACAATTCCTACTTGTGCTTGTTACTGGATTGTAAGTTTATATGTTGTTCCATGTACTCTTTGTTACAATACCAATAAATATATTTTCAACCATAATATTTCTTAAGTATGGTGTTGAAAAAATAGGTAAAAAAGTTTCTTAGGCAGTATGTCATTGTCAAACATGACCTTGCTGGGTAAAGATGGCGTGGGGTCAGCCACCTCTTGGTCTAAGTATGGAGATCTGCCAGAAGTTTGGCCCAGTGTAGCTCCTGTTCCCAAAATGGCATTGCTGCATTTAGCTTGGGATGTTCCGTAGGCTCTGGGATGCTTGGAGGGACTAATTGTTCTGAGCAGCTAGAGGATGGTGCTAGTGAGGAGGAGGATGTACAAGTGACTGTACTGTAACCAATGTACAGGACACAATTTTCAACCATCTGCTCCAGAGATGCTCCCCTGCATCCTTCCCAGCCATCAGCATATTGACCCAGTGTACCATAAAGGATATGTAGCATTCCTGCCCCATGCTTGCTAAAGCATGTGTTCATGGTCATATGTTCATACCCTGTGACTGAAAGGGTGATCCAGCATCACAGACATATTACATTGCATTTGCTAGTGGAAGGCAAGAATAGCCTTCTGGAGAAATGTGTCAGAAACCATGAATCAGACCGAGACAGAAGTACAGTTAATTACACTTGTTTAATAATAATAAAAAGGTAAACAGAGTAAGCGTAGTCAATACATAGCCAGAGTTCAGTAACCAGATCGGGTAGTCAGCCAATGCCAATGTCAGAGAGCCAGAGATCAACGTAGTAGTACAGCAAGCAGGATTAGGAGCCAGAAGGGACGTCAGCCGAGCAAGTCTTCGACAGGAATGCAGGAGAAAGTCTCTGTAATATGACCAAAGGAAAAGGCAGAGATGAAGTGAACTGGACAGCTTTGGATGGCCAGGACTGACGAGCAGATCATTAACAGCTGAGTTAATGTGGAGAGAAAGGAGCTGCCAATTAGCCGACAGCTGAGCGGCCAGCTCAGAGAAGGAAGGGCTGAGCCCAGGCCTGACAGTACCCCCTCCTCAACAACCCCTCCCCCTCGGAGGACCACCAGGCTTGAGCGGAAAACATCTATGGAAATCGTGAAGGAGGACAGGGGCATGTACATCCGAGGATGAGACCCAAGAGCGTTCCTCTGGACTGTACCCTTTCCATTGCATCAAGTACTGTATGCGCCCACAGAACCTATGGGAGTCAACAATGGATTGTACCTCATACTCCTCATGGTTCTCAACCTGTATAGGGTGAGGACGTGGCACCGAGGTGCTAAAGCGGTTGCAGACCAAAGGTTTCAATAAGGAGACATAAAACACATTAGCGATGTGCATACTAGGAGGAAGGTCCAGCATGTAAGCCCCTGGGTTAATCCTGAGAAGGATACGGAAAGGCCCAATAAACCGAGGTGCGAACTTCAAAGAAGGAACACGAAGCCGGAGGTTGCGAGATGACAGCCAGACTATGTCCCCAACCTAGTAGGAAGGCGCAGGCAGGCGTCTGCGGTCAGCATGTCGCAAAGCCTCCTGGACTTGTGCCCAAGTGGAAGGAAGACCACGGAGATGCTCCTCTAACACAGGAATTCTCTGCGGAACAAATGAGGCAGGCATCACAATAGGTTGGAAAACATAGTTCACCATAAACGGGGACAAATGGGAAACTGAATTCAAGGCACTATCGTGAGCAAACTCCGCCCACGGTAAGAGGTCTGACCATTTGTTATGGTCAGAAATATAGAAACATAGGAAATAGCTCCAAGGAATGATTGGCTCGTTCTGCGACCCCATTAGACTGCGGGTGATATGCAGAGGAGAAAGCAAGCTGAATACCCAATTGTGCACAAAAGACTCGCCAAAACCTTAGAAGTAGGCAACTTCTTGAGTGGAATACAATGCAACATTTTCGAGAACCGGTCAACCACCATAAGGATAACTGTGTTACCCTGGGAGTTGGGTAACTCCATAATGAAATCCATAGACAGGTGGGTCCAGGGCCTCTCTCCATTGGGTATGGGTTGTAGGAGGCCCACTGGAAGGTGTCGTGGAGTCTTACTCTGAGCAAACACGGAACAGGCAGCTACGAAGACAGTTACATCAGCACGTAGACTAGGCCACCAGAATTGTTGGGAAATGGCCCAAAAGAATTGATTCTTCCCAGGGTGGCCAGCAGCCTTGGGAGAATGGTAAGTCTGGAGCACAGCAGTACGGAGACTCTTGGGAACAATGCAACGGTCACAAGGTTTCTCAGGAAGAGCATCGACCTGAGCAGCAAGAATTTTGTCACTCAAAGGAGAAGTAAGACTGCTGTGAACCGTAGCCAGAATACGATCAGGAGGAATCACAGGAACCAGAATCGACTCCATCTTGGAAGTGGAGGAAAATTGTCGTGACAAGGCGTCAGCCCTTACATTCTAAGTACTGGGTAGGGATGAGCCGAACACCCCCCTGTTCGGTTCACACCAGAACTTGCGAACAGGCAAAAAATTTGTTCAAACACATGAACACCGTTAAAGTCTATGGGACACGAACATAAATAATCAAAAGTGCTAATTTTAAAGGCTTATATGCAAGTTATTGTCATAAAAAGTGTTTGGGGACCTGGGTCCTGCCCCAGGGGACAAGGATCAATGCAAAAAAAGTTTTAAAAACGGCCGTGTTTAGAACAGTCTGACTGCAAAATTACATTTCAAAGGAAAAAAAGTCATTTAAAACTACTCTACGGCCCTCCCCCTTACCATTTCACACAGGGGGAGGGCTGGGATCTGGGGGTCCCCTTGTTAAAGGGGGCTTCCAGATTCCGATAAGCCCCCGCCTGCAGACCCCCACAACCGCTGGCCAAGGGTTGTGGGGATGAGGCCCTTGTCCCCATCAACATGGGTGCTTGGGGGGCTACCCCAAGCTCCCTCCCAATGTTGAGGGCATGTGGCCTGGTACGGTTCAGGAGGGGGGCGCTCTCTCGTCCCCCCCTCTTTTCCTGCGGCCTGCCAGGTTGCGTGCTTGGATAAGGGTCTGGTATGGATTTTTGGGGGGACCCCACGCCGTTTTTTTTTTAATTTTGGCGCGGGGTTCCCCTTAAAATCCATACCAGACCTGAAGAGTCTGGTATAGATTTTGAGGGGGACCTCACGCCATTTTTTTTTTTAAATTTTGGCCGGGGTTCTCCTTAATATCCATGCCAGACCTGAAGGGCCTGGTATGTAATTTAGGGGGACCCCCACGTCATTTTTTTTTTTAATTTTGGTTCGGGGTTCCCCTGTGGGGAATTCCAATGCCGTTTTTATCAATGAACTTTTATGTGCATTGTCGGACCGGCAATTCATTAATAGCCGCGAGTAGTTTAAATTACTTTTTTTCCTTTGAAATGTCATTTTGCGGTCAAACTGTTCTAAACATGGGAAACATGCGCCCCTTTACAGGCATACTATAGACACCCCCAGGTACAAAATTTAAAGGGATATTATACTTTTATTGTTTCACTTTAAGCATTATTAAAATCACTGCTCCCGAAAAAATTGCCGTTTTTAAAACTTTTTTTTGCATTGATCCATGTCCCCTGGGGCAGGACCCAGGTCCCCAAACACTTTTTATGACAATGCCTTTAAAATTAGCACTTTTGATTTCTCCCATAGACTTTTAAAGGGTGTTCTGCAGCATTCAAATTTGCCACGAACACCCCAAATTGTTCGCTGTTCAGCGAACTTGCGAACAGCCGATGTTCGAGTCGAACATTAGTTCGACTCGATCTCGAAGCACATCCCTAGTACTGGGTAAGAATGAGACAATGTAATTAAAACTCAACAAGAAAAGAGCCTATCGTGCCCTCCTGGGAGAGAGGCGCTTAGCCTCAGACAAGAATGTGAGATTTTTATGGTCAGTAAGAATGAGAACCGGCACAGTGGTACCTTCAAGGAGATGTCTCCATTCTTTCAGGGATAAAATGATCGCCAACAGCCCTCTGTCACCAATCTCGTAATTACACTCTGCCGGTGACAATTTCTTGGAAAAGTAGCCACATGGATGCATATCGCACTCAGAGTTAGGACGCTGAGAAAGAAGGGCGCCAACTCCAGTCTCAGAAGCATCAACTTCTATGATAAAGGGCAATGTAGGATCCGGGTGTGCCAGCACAGGAGCAGAAACAAATGCAGCCTTGAGACTCTAAAAGGCCTTAATGGACTCCGGAGACCAACTCTGTGGGTTGCTGTCTTTCCTGGTCATATCTGTCAGAGGCTTGACCAGAGACGAGAAGTTACGAATAAACTTCCGATAATAGTTGGCAAAGCCAAGAAAACGCTGCAAAGGACGTAAATCCAATGGTCGAAGCCACTGTAGGACCGCTGAAAGTTTAATTGGGTCCATCGAAAAACCAGCAGTGGAAATGACAGGAATTTAACCTGTTCACAATGGAATTCGCACTTTTCCAATTTACAATAGAGATTGTTCTCTCTTAGTCTCTGAAGGACACGAATGACATCTGTGTGGTGACTCTCCAGGGACTTGGAAAATATGAGGGTATCATCAAGATAAACCACCACATAACTGCAACAAATCTCGGAGGACACCGTTAATGAACTCCTGGAAAACTTCCGGAGCGTTAAAAAGGCCAAAAGGCATAACGAAATACTCATAATGACCTGATCTGGTATTAAACGCAGTTTTCCACTCGTCGCCCTCCTTAATCCTGACGAGATTGTATGCCCCTCTCAAATCAAGCTTTGTGAAAACAGTTGCTCCCTTGAGGCAGTCAAATAACTCCGTAATCAATGGAATTGGATAGGCATTCTTAATTGTGAAACGATTGAGACCCATATAATCGATACAAGGTCTCAGTTCACCACTCTTCTTCTGCAGGAGACAAGGATTTGCGGATGAAACCTCAAGAAAGTGCGGCTTTAAAATACTCTTCCATGGCCTTATCCTTCAAGACCAACAAAGGATAAACCTGGCCACGAGGGGGTATGGCACTGAGGTTGAAGGTCAATTGTGCAATCATATGACCAGTGTGGAGGCAAAGTACTGGCTTGACCTTTGTCAAAGACATCGCTAAAATCGTGGTACTCCTCCAGCAGAGAGGAGAGTGCACAGGACCTTGGCTACCTTCTGGAAGCATCTCTCACTGCACTGTGGTGACCAGGACAGAACCTGAGCACGGAGCAATTAATCAAAAGAAGGGTTGTGCCTCTGTAACCAAGGATAACCAATAACCAGCAGAAACTTAGGTGAGGAAATAACTTGAAATGTTATTATCTCATGGTGAAGGGCTCCTATGGCCATGGACAATGGAACAGTCTCATGAGTCACATGGGCAGGCTATAGAGGTCTCCCGTCAAGAGCCTCAATGGCAAGTGGAGTGTCATGCAGCTGCAGCGGAATTGAGTGCTTTGATACAAAGGCAGCATCAATGAACAGGTCTGCAGCCCCAGAGTCGATTAGAGCCTGTATCTCGATGGATGGCTCAGCCCAAGACAGGGTAACCAAAACCAGGGACTTATCTTTCTGGGAAACTGGAGACAAAACAACGCCACCTAAGGTCTGTCCGTGACAGGACCTCAAGGTTCGGGCGTTCCCTGGACAAGTAGGACAAGACTTCAAAAAGCGACCAGCCTGGCCACAATAAAGGCACAATCTCTCCCTTCCTCCTAAGGGCTCTCTCATTGGCAGAGAGATGCGTGAAGCCCAAGTGCATGGGTTCATCTTCACAGACCGACTTGGTACCAGGAGGCATGGGAGGTGAGGGAGGCAAGGGTGTGACTGCAAAGCTCGGAGACAAATGCACAGGAGGCTTGCGCCAGCGCTCCTTAAAAGAGAGTCTGGAGTCACTGAGGATGGCAAATGTGATCAACCTCTCCAGCTCAGTGGGTATATCTCGGGCTGCTATCTCATCCTTGATGTTATCCGAGAGGCCATGAGAAAAAGCAGCCATGAGGGCCTCATTGTTCCAAGCAACCTCTGCTGTGTCAGAGTACGGAATTCAATGGCGTAATCGGCAACAGTTCTCGTACTCTGTTTGATGGACATGAGGCTCTTGGCAGCAGAAGCGGAGTGTGCGTGAACGTCAAATACCCTTTTAAAGGAAGCCACAAATTCTGGGTAACTCAGGACAACAGGTTTTTGCATCTCCCATAGAGGGTTTGCCCAGACCAAGGCTCTCTCAGAAAGCAAAGATATCACAAAACCTACTTTGCATCTGTCCGTGGGAAACGCCTGGGGTAGCATCTCTAAGTATATCTCAACTAGTTTGAGAAACCTTCTGCATTGAACTGGATCGCCCCCAAATTGCTGGGGAAGCAGAGCGGAACCAGACATGCCTCTTATAGAGGTAATACTCGAGGCGGGTGCCTACACAGAGAATGGAGCAGCAGCAGGGACAGCCTGCAACACAGCTTGTACTGGAGCAGCCATAGTAGAAGATTAAAGGTGAGCCGTGGGACTCAGGAGCATTTGTAACACCAAGGCAAACTGATCCATGCGGTGATCCTGGTCATCCAATCTGGAAAAAATATTACCAACAAGTGGACTGACTGTATCTTCTGAATTCATGGCCTTCGCCTACTGTCAGAAACCATGAATCAGACCGAGACAGAAGTACAGTTAATCACACTTGTTTATTAATTATTAAAAGGTAAACAGAGTAAGCGTAGTCAATACATAGCCAGAGTTCAGTAACCGGATCGGGTAGTCAGACAATGCCAATGTCAGAGAGCCAGAGATCAACATAGTAGTACAGCAAGCAGGATCAGGAGCCAGGAGGGACGTCAGCCGAGCAAGTCTTCAACAGGAACACAGGAGAAATTCTCTGAGATGTTATCAAAAGCAAAGGCAGAGATGAAGTGAGCTGGATGGCTTTAAGTAGCCAGGACTGACGAGCAGATCATCAACATCTAAGTCACTGTGGAGAGAAAGGAGCTGGCAATTAGCCGACAGCTGAGTGGCCAGCTCAGATAAGGAAGGGCTGAGCCCAGCCCTGACAAAATGATGGCAGTTGGGGACCTGTCACTGTAGGCTGTATGCTTCTGAAATATAGAGGTGTCATTATATTTCTTATATGATACTGTAAAGTACAATCTATTTATGTTACAGATAACAATAAAACATTTGTGTTTCCTGAAGAAGCAGGTTTTTACCTGTGGAACATGTTCAATGTGGAGACCCCATTTTACATCCCTTTGACTGTGATCAATAGTTGGAATTATCTATGCACATTTTGGGTGATATCCCTGTCTGAGAGATGTATAGTGTCAACAACATGTTCAATGGGCATTCTTTTTTAAGGTTTTATTGGATTGAATAAAATGTAGATATTTTTACATACAAGAATTTTTAGTGTGATACAATTAAAGTCATAATAGGTTTGTTTGGATGGGTTATATTACAATGTCTAATATTGAGGAATGTAGTACCTAAAATATGTAAACCTTGTTATCATCATTCCCCCATATTTTCTTTGTCTCTCTTTCTGTGTAATCAAAGAAAGCTGCAAGTTCTATCAAATTATATCTAATCAAATTATATCTAAATATGTATCCTATAATCTACATTACAAAGCCACTCAATATACCAAACTTTGCTGAGTAACAAAAACAACCCATTATCGAAAAGAAAAAAAATGATACTCATTAGTTCCTTGTCAAATATAAAGCCCTTAAAAATAACAACTCTGTACAAATTACAGTTGAAAGTAATATTGGAATATGGGCCAATAGAACCAATCTTTAACTACTTCCTGCCCAAAGTATAGACAATTGACGGTAGGCGGGATGCTTTGTTGTTCTGGAATGACATCATATGAAGTCGCCCCAGTCTCAAGCGTGGCAGTTGCAGGCATGCTGTGTCACTGCCATATGGCGTGACCCCAATCTCTTTAAAGTGGAGTTCCACCCACTTTTACAACTCTTCAGCATCCCTCACTAAACTGTGCACTGCAAACGAATTGGATATTTTTTAATTTTTTTCTCAGCACTTACTGTATATATGCTGTATTCATTTTTCACTTTCTCCTCCCTAGCCGTGGCTCATCGCATCATTTCCTGTTTGCAATGCCTTCTGGGAAGGGGTGGCAACTTCCTCTAACACTGCCGTTGCTATGGAAACTTGACCTGAAACCTATTACATTGCTTGTGCTGCACTGAGCATGTGCAATTGACAAATAAAAAATCACCTGATCCCATAATCAGCTCACAACTGAAAAAAGCCAGGCACGAGGTTAAATTATTACTCATATCTCAAAATAACCATACTACACGAAAGTGGAAGGCTCACTTCTACTGCCAAGGCAACAAAGTGGGTAAGCTTTTAGCTAACCGGATGAAAGAAAAAACAATTAAACAAAAAATACAGTTCATTTACCACTCAACTACAGGAGGCAAACTGTTTAACCCAAAAGAAACGCATTTAGGCAATACTATAACAATCTCTACAATTTAAAATATGACACATCCCCTGAGATGATTCAGAAATTCCAGACTCCATCTCTATGCCCAAATTAACAGAAGATCAATTAAAATCCCTTAATGACCCAATTTCTATAGGATAAATCCAAAAAACAATAATGTCTCTCTCTCTCCAGGCCCGGATGGATTTTTTTCTGAATATTATTGCACGTTCCAGTCCATACTAAGCCCGCATCTATTGAAAGTATAGAAAACTGCTGCTTCCAAAGCTTCATTTCCTTCAGAAATGCTTATAGTCACAAATGTGACATTACCCAAACCTGGTAAACCACCTGACTCTCCACAAAACTTTCGGCCCTTATCGTTACTAAATGTCGATTTGAAAATATATGCCAAAATTGTTGCAAATAGATTGGCTCAGTTCTTGCCCACTTTGTTAAAGCATGACCAGGTTGGTTTTGTCCTGGATCGGCAGGCACCAGATGCCACACACACAGTTCTCAATCTTCTTCACGCTGCAGAATAATTTAAGGTCCCTTCTCTGCTTCTATCCCTGGACGAAGAGAAGGCCTTTCAACACATCTTATGTAAATTTGGTATAACAGGTATAATTAGCTAAGACATATTAGCATTATACACCAAACCCTCAGCTATGTTTTTTTCAGAAAGCATGTTTTCTGATAGTTTTATTATCACCAACGGGACAAGGCAAGGATGTCTGCTTTCCCGCTTGATATTTGCTCTCTTAATAGAGTCTTTGGCTGAAAATATAAGATCCCATCAAGACATAACTGGCATTCTCATATCACAACAGTCCCATTCCATATATCTATTTGCAGATAATGTGATCCTATCCCTGTCAGAACCGAATGTTTGTCTTCCAGCTGTATATAACATACTGAACCTTTTCAACAAAATCTCATACTATAAAGTAAATGCAACTAAATCCAACATACTCGCCATAAATATAGATAGGGAGCTTAAACAAAATGATATCAATACCCAAGGTCCGGCAAACCCATTCAGTATCTGGATATACATTTGACAACCCCAAGCTCCAAACTATTCAAAACAAATTTCTTACCGCTCATTTCCTCCATTCAGCCTGAACTAAATAGACTAAAATCCTTCTATCTGTCTTGGCCAGGAGGATTAGCAGCATACAAAATGCTTATTCTACCAAAAATCTTATACTTCTTTAGAGCTATCCCAATATCTATACCAGCATCATTCTTTAAAATACTGCAGACACAACTGCATAAGTTTGTGTGGGAGGAAAAAAAAAACAAGATGTTCCCAATCTTCTTTACTAAAGCACAAAAAAGTTGGAGGAATGGGGCTCCCCATACTATGAGATTATTTTACCGCCAGCATATTAGATCAAACTACATTTTGGTTCCATTCACACTTGTCAAAACACTGGGCATCTATAGAGAAAAAATGGATATCACTCAACTCCTTAAAATCCACACAGATCTAGCTAATTCTTTCTCAAATACTCATTTTATGTCCACACACCCCATTATCCAATTAGTAATGGACACATAGAAGCAGATTTGCACCTCTATGGAACACACAGCAGATTTAACTGATATCTCTACTCCCTTGTCATCTGTTCAAACTCACATAAAAGACCTCTTGACAACCACTTGGGAATAAAAAAGGAATCACTCTAGTTACAGACCTCCTTTACAATGGAAAAATTATCCCTTTTAACACCCTAAGCCAGAAATACGCACTCCCAATATTGGATCAATACACTTATATAAGGATAGCAACATTTATACAAGCACATCCACTGATGCCCACTAAGATACCACATGAGGCATGGCCCTTCTGGAACGATACGCACAAAAATTCAAAAGGGATCTCCCTATTTTACAATTCGCTACAACGTAAAAAAAAACTTCAAAACTTAAAATCAGATCTCTCCACATCCTTCTCAGAGGAACAATGGAAAAAAGGTGGTTAAATATAATCATTGTTACACAAGATCCACAAAATATTGGGAAACGGCTCAAAAAATACTTCTTAGATGATGTTATACTCCTTTCATTATTGCCAAATTCTCCCGAAAAAGCTCAAATCAATGTTGGCGTGGTTGTGGCAAAGTGGGCACCTTGTTACATATGATCTGGGAATGCCCTAATCTTAGGAGTTTTTGGAGAGCAGTATTCTGCCTAATATCCAAAACTACAAGCATCATAAATTCAGGCAATGCAGAACTGGCCATCCTAAGCATCCATGTGGACCAATATCCACCAACCCTTAGACCAATGGTAATACAAATACTAATGCCAGCCATATTGATGGTTACTAGAAAGTGGAAGTCTGATTCATCACTGAATATTAGTGAGGTTGTTAAAAAAGTTGATGAAGCCTTTAAATATAAACAAACTATGGCCCATATAGATGGAAATATCCCCCACTTTTACAAACAGTGGGATCCTTGGATTCTTCTCAGACAAGTTAAATGAATGCACAAGCGTTTCACAATTTCTTGAATGTCATGTATCCTCTCCAATAATGAGCTAGAGCTTCTAATTCTTTGTTACTATTTCTTTGTGTTCTAATATTTTAAATACATACTTTTCAATCTTTGAACCAATACTGTACTTTATTAACATGTTGAAAATAACTATGCATTAAGTTACTTTGTATATGTTACAGTCCACATGCCTCAAGTTAAGCCCCGTACACATGATCGGACTTTCCACCAACAAAACCGTGGAATTTTGTTTGCAGGACGTTGGCTCCAACTTGTCTTGCATACACACGTTCACACAAATTTTGGCCAACAATTACGAACATAGTGACGTACTAGACGTACTACGTGGTTTTTCAGCTCTTTAGTGCCACCCTTTGGGCTCCTTCTGCTAATTTTGTGTTAGCAGAAGCTTGGTAAGTGTTAATTCACGCTTTTCTTTTCACGTTTTTCATTTAGCCCTTTTCATTTCCTGCTTTTCAGTTCGTTTTTGAATGGCCGTTCGTCAACCAGACATGTTGCGGAATCAGAGGAGATAACATGTTATTTATTATTGGCCTTGGAGTTATTGCTTATTTTTATTTTTATTTATTTTTTTATTTTTTTGGTTGAATAATAATGATATGATTTGGTATATTTTCTATATTTTTGGATGCATAGAATGCACTTTTTGGTTAAGTTCTATTGGCAGATAGCATGTCTAATTTTTTTTTCGAATGCACAATTAAAAAAATTGTGGAGAATAATACTTGGCTATGTGTTTTACTTCAAATTACAGTTTGGGAGTAGGCAGTTACATTTTACAAAATACAATGGAAAATTAACAAGGGACACCAACATAGTTGTATCTTTGATCTTAAAAACTAGGGAATAATGGTGTTGTGGTAACTTGCCCAACAAAAAAAAGAAGCATAATAATATATTATTCTTGATATCGCTAGAAAAAAAAGCCTTTGAAACTTTGTTTGCAATAACTCCATCAGTATCACCAGCAAAGCAGCTTCATTGTTATCCCATTAAAGAAGAAGAGAATTGTGTGCTGCATTTGGAGATTTCATAATTTGACACGTCATGAATATTAATTCTCCATTACGAACGCTAGTTTACAAGACCAGCCGCTTTTGCTTCTGAGCATGTGTGTGTGTACTTTGGACTTTTGTCCAACGGACTTGTGTACACACAATCGGAAAGTCCAACAACACACATTTGTTGGCGGAAAATTTGAGAGCATGCTAATCAACATTTGTTGGCGGAAAGTCCGACAACAATTGTGCGATGGAGCATACAAACGGTCGGACTTACCGCCATCAAGCTCACATCCAACATTTCCCGTCGGAAAGTCTGATCATTTGTACTAGACTTTATTCTGAAGGTCTGTTTCAAGGTACTTCTACTTATGAAAAAGAAACTTCTACTTATGCATTATATGTTTATATACTTCTTCTCACATGAATGATTGCCTCGCATTTTGTATCGTTGTGGATTGTATGTTGGAATTTTTTTTTTAATAAAACGTTATTTCAGAAATGTGAAAAAAAATAATATATAGATAGATAGATAGATAGATAGATAGATAGATAGATAGATAGATAGATAGATAGATAGATAGATAGATAGATAGATAGATATTTTTGTGCTGCTTGGTCTTTCATCGGGCCTTCACTGGTAAGCTATACACGACTCTATTTAATTTTCCAATATTATTATGTTTACTGTATTAAACTTGTTTTTCTAAATTTCTTTGTCTATACACCATTCTTCACTATGTAACTATGAGACTGTATTTATTTTATAGATGTTTATGGTTGACTCCTCCTGAAGAAGCAGTTATAGCCGCAAAACATGTAGAGGATTACGTCAGGAGATACATCTCATCTCCCCACATCACCTGTGGGGTTTATTTGTTCTTTGTGAACCATCTATACCAACTATGCACAGTTAGAATTAACTATTCATGTGCAGAGTGTTTTTAATCATGTCCTTTTCTTAATAAATTGTTATTTTATTCTTACTTTGGCCTAATCCTTGGGTACCTCAACCAAGAGATCATCAACAAGTATAGATCATCGAATCACAGCTTCCATCCCCTTCCAACATGTTTCCCCATAATAGGCTAAGTCTGGGAATGGAGCTCCATTTAACAAAAACAAAACACAGTTTAGGGGGCTTGTAGGAGGTACCATGGAGTGAAGGTCTGAAGGGTGTTTAGGTCTTTTTTTAGGAACCTAACTTGGGCGATTGAACTCTAGTACCAATTTATTATTAAGCATTGCTTCAGTATGGTAGAAGTCTAATTTTTGGAAACTAGTGCACACCAAGTTCTTCTCTCTTCTTAAACAGAAATATTCTATATTACCAAAAGTATTGGGACACCTGCCTTCACACACACACATTAACTTTAATGGCATCTCAGTTTTAGTCTGTAGGGTTCAATATTGAGTTGGCCCACCCTTTGCGGTTATAAAAGCTTCAACTGTTCTGGGAAGGCTGTCCACAAGGTTTAGGAGTGTGTCTATGGGAATGTTTGACCTTTCTTCAAGAAGCACATTTGTGAGGTCAGGCGTTGAAGTTGGACGAGAAGGCCCGGCCTGCAGTCTCTGCTCTAATTTATCCCAAAGGTGTTCTATCGGGTTGAGGTCAAGACTCTGTGCAGGCTAGTCAAGTTCCTCCACCCAAAACTTGCTCATCCATGTCTTTATGGACCTTATTTGTGCACTGGTGCGCAGTTATGTTGAAACAGGAAGGGGCCATTCCCAAACTGTTCCCACAAAGTTGGGAGCATAAAGTTGTCCAAAATGTCTTGGTATGCTGACACCCTAAGAGTTCCCTTCACTGGAACTAAGGGGCCAGGCCCAACCCCTGAAGAACAACCCCACACCATAATCCCCCCTCCACCAATTTATTTGGACCAGTACACAAAGCAAGGTCCATAAAGACATGGAAGAGCGAGTCCTGACCTCAATAGAACACCTTTGGGATGATTTAGAGCGCAGACTGCGAGCCAGGCCTTCTCGTCCACATCAGTGTCTGACCTCACAATATAACTTCTGGAAGAATGGTCAAACATTCCAATAGAGACACTGCTAGACCTTGTGGATAGCCTTCCCAGAAGAGTTGAAGCTGTTGTAGCTGCAAAGGGTGGGCCAACTCAATATTAAATCCTGTGGACTAAGACTGGGATGCCAATAAAGTTCATGTGCGTGTAAAGGCAGGTGTCCTAAAACTTTTGGTAATATAGTGTATCCTAATAATTAAACTTTTACCAAAGGTTTTGAATAAAAAGCCTTTTGTTTGTATACAACGTCTTTAAACTGTCCTTAATGTCTTTATTCCTCAAGCTGTATATGAAAGGGTTTACAAAGGGAGTAAACACTGTATACAACAAGGACATTATCTTACTGATCGTTTGTGATTGTCCTTTCTTTGGAATCAGATATGCAGCAAGCAGGGTTCCATAAAATATAAAAACAACAGTGAGATGGGAGCTACAAGTGGAAAAGGATTTCAGTCTTCCCGAAAAGGAGGATATCTTTAATATTGTTAAAACAATGTAAGTATATGAAACCATTATCACTAGGAAGGGGAATATTAGCACAGGAACACACAACAAGGTAACTTCCATTTGAACTCTGGATGTATCCGAGCAAGAAAGTTCCACAAGAGGATTGAAATCGCAAAATAAGTGGTCAATAACATTTGGTCCACAGAATTCTAGTTGACTTATGCCAAATGTTGATATTGATGTCATAGAACAGCTGAAACTCCAGGATGCAAGAACTAGTTGAATGCAAAGTGTATGTTTCATAATGGAGGTATAATGCAGAGGAGAGCAGATGGCTAGATATCGGTCATAGGACATCACTGTCAGAAGGAAACATTCAAATCCTTCTGTTGTGCTAAAGACATAATATTGAGTAATGCAACCAGAAAAAGATATGGAGGTCCTCTCATGTAGAACAATATGTAACATGTGAGGAGCAATATCTGTGATCAGTATAATGTCAGATATAGAGAGTTGGGAGAGGAAGAAGTACATGGGAGAATGAAGGGTCTTGCTGTAATATACCAACATGATGATCAAAAGGTTTCCACATATTGTCACAATGTATATAATAAGGACCAAGGTAAAGAGCAGCAGATTATATACGGCTGTGTTGTTAAATCCCAAAAAGAAGAATGTGGTGACATTACCTTTATGTGTGGTCTGTGTGAAAGCAGAAACCATTTATATAACTTTTTATGTATTAACCATACCAGAAATAATATACATTGACTTGCAAAATGGCTGATAGCAAATAAGGTGAATCTGTGACTTTGAATACCCTTTGAATACAACTTGGGATATGGGATATTAAAAAAATATATATTTTTTTTCTTAAACTAATATCTGGTTTATTGAAGTGATCTTGGCTTTATCTTATTTAATAAGCTCAGTGAATGTTTTCTTTGCTAATTGGATAGTCTTTATTAATTTAGTTAATTTCCCATATAAGAAAAATGACATGAACATTGAGAAGAAGTGGAACACTGGGCAAATAAAAAATAACATATGTACAGTACATACATGATACAGTATGTAATAAAAAGCTTTGCAAAACTACATTTACATAATAAGAAAGAGCCCCACAGTCATTAATCTCTAAACCATTGGCAACAAAATTGAGTATACCCCTAAGTGAAAATGTCCAAATTGGGTCCAAAGTGTCAATATTTTGTGTGGCCGCCATTATTTTCCAGCACTGCCTTAACCCTCCCAGGCATGGCGTTCACCAGAGCTTCACACGTTGCCACTGGAGTCCTCTTCCTCTCCTCCATGATGACATCACGGAGCTGGTGGATGTTAGAGACCTTGCGCTCCTCCACCTTCTGCTTGAGGATGTCCCACAGTTGCTCAATAGGGTTTAGGAGACATGCTTGGCCAGTCCATCACTGTCACTTTGGAGGTGTGCTTGGGGTCATTATCATGTTGGAATACTGCCCTGCAGCCCAGTTTCCGAAGGGAGGGGATCATGCTCTGCTTCAGTATGTCACAGTACATGTTGGCATTCATAGTTCCCTCAATGAACTGTAGCTCCTCAGCACTCATACAGCTCCAGACCATGACACTCCCACCACCATGCTTGACTGTAGGCAAGACACATTTGTCTTTGTACTCTTCCCCTGGTTTCCACCACACACACTTGACACCATTTGAACCAAATAAGTTTATCTTGGTCTCATCAGACCACAGGACATTACAGTAATCTGTGTCCTTAGTCTGCTTGTCTTCAGCAAACTGTTTGCGGGCTTATTTGTGCATCATCTTTAGAAGAGGCTTCCTTCTGGGATGACAGCCATGCAGACCAATTTGATGCAGTGTGCGAAATATGGTCTGAGCACTGACAGGCTGACCCCCCACCCCTTCAACCTCTGCAGCAATGCTGACAGCACTCATACATCTATTTCCCAAAGGCAACCTCTGGATATGACGCTGAGCAGGTGAACTCTTGTTCTTTGGTTGACCATGACAAGGCCTGTTCTGAGTAAAACCTGTCCTGTTAAATCACTGTATTGGTCTTGGCCACTGTGCTGCAGCTCAGTTTCAGGGTCTTGGCAATCTTCTTATAGCATAGGCCATCTTTATATAGAGCAACAATTCTTTTTTTCTGATCCTCAGAGAGTTCTTTGCCATGGGGTGCCATGTTGAACTCCCAGTGACCAGTATGAGAGAGTGAGAGTGATAACACCAAATTTAACACACCTGCTCCCCATTCACACCTGAGACCTTGTAACTCTAACGAGTCACATGACACTGGGGAGGGAAAATGGCTAATTTCACTTAAGGGTATACTCACTTTTGTTGCCAGCAGTTTAGACATTAATGGCTGCTTGTTGAGTTATTTTGAGGGGACAGAAAAAAATATACACTGTTATACAAGCTGTACACTCTGTACACTCAAGTTATAGAATTTCTCATTTGTCTTAATGATTACTATTTCAATTAATTAAGCTTGGTGAATTTAATCTGCAAAACTTACTTACTCTGTTTGCTAATGATCTCTGATGAAAACCCATATTTTTTGATAATTTAACTTAATTGTAAATAAACCAACAAAAATCAATGTAGATTCTTTTTTTTTTTTTGATAACAGAAAATTAAAGTGTCAATATTAAAAGTGTAACAATATTAAATGCATTTCTTCCTGAGAGAGTTTTCTAAAAGTTTTTCTATTGAGCATGGAATAAAAGCAGAATGTCATGAATGGAAAGAATAAAAAAAAGAAAAACAAAAAGAAAGGGAGTGAAAATACTGTCAAATATGTCAAAATAATGTCAAAAATTAAATACATAGTTCTGGTTCAACGAATCTTCTTCATGGGATTTTTTTTTTTCTTTTTACCAGCGTTTCTATTTAATAGGGAAAAAAATAAGACCTAGATGAAGTCATGAATGGAAAGAAAAATAGAAAGAGAGGGAGAGATAAAATAATAATAAGTATCTTATATATAAAAGTGTAAAGCATATGATGTGCATCGGTGGATAAGCTCAGTTGACTGAATAGGAAACCTATTTTCACACAGACATTTATATGTTTCTTCACAGATTAAAGATTCCATAGAGAGTAATAAAGATCTCCTTGCATTTATGTTTGTGACTGTAATAAAAATAAATGTATTTTTTTCAAAATACAATACTCAATACAATACAATACTAGTAAATAATTGCTCAGCAAAAGAATTGCTTTAAAGCCTAACTTCAGCTTTCCTTTCATTTTACATATACTATATTACAAAACATATTGGTACACCTTCCTTTACACGCACATGAACTTTAATGGCATCCCAGTCTTTGTCTGTAGGGTTCAATATTGAATTGACCCACCCTTTGCAGATATAACAGCTTCAACTCTTCTGGGAAGGCTGTCCAAAAGGTTTAGGAGTGTGTCTATGGGAATGTTTGACCATTCTTCCAGAAGCGCATTCGTGAGGTCAGGCACTAACGTGGAGGAGAAGGCCTGGCTTGCAGACTCTGCTCTAATTCATCCCAAAGGTGTTCTATCAGGTTGAGATCAGGACTCTGTGCAGGCCAGTCAAGTTCCTCCACCCCAAACTCGCTCATCCATGTCTTTATATACCTTGCTTTGTGTACTGGTCCAAATCATTTGGTGGAGGGGGGATTATGGTGTGGGGTTGTGTTTCATGGGTTGGGCTTGACCCCTTAGTGCCAGTGAAGGGACCTCTTAAGGTGTCAGCATACCAAGATATTTTGGACAATTTCTTTTTTTTTTTTTTTTTTTACTTGTAAATAATTTTATTTTGTAAGTAAAAAGAACATGTCATCCAAAACAGAAACAAAATCAGCTTACAAACCGTATACTTATTAATCAAATACAGACTAATATCAAGAGATGAGTATAGTAAATTTTCCCATACGGGGACAGATACAATGAGGCCATACATGAAGCATAAGTTTATAAATTAAATAGAAGCTTAGTAGGGCATAATAGAGTCCTGGTAAGTGGCAGTATCAGTGAGACAAGCCACATAGATGTGAGTCTAACCTCATACCTGGGGCCGACCGGCATACCACCCCAATGGGATCATACTGTGGAAATGCCAGACAATCCCCGGACAGAGGCCACCGACCTCTCGGCTCATTACAATAGCCAACCGCTGACTATGTCTCTAGCCCCCTTCATTCTAAAACCAGACTGTGGAGTGTGCGCTC
Source organism: Aquarana catesbeiana (assembly GCF_042186555.1). Lineage (NCBI taxonomy): Eukaryota > Metazoa > Chordata > Amphibia > Anura > Ranidae > Aquarana > Aquarana catesbeiana. Next base: position 696,600,076 of record NC_133326.1, read on the forward strand.
CAGCTGCCTGGCTGCTGTCATGCCTTTCCATTTAGTGCCAACCAGTAAGTCTGTTTCAAAAGAAAAGGAATAAAAATGAGAGCGTAAAAAGGACAAAAAAAGATTTAATAATGTGAGAAATCAAAAAACCAGAAAAAGAAGGAGGACTGCCTACTGAGGCTCAAAAGTATGTCAAGACTTTTCAGTAGACACCCTGTAGAGGAGACAAGAGAGTCTCAGGCAAGAGAAGAGTAAGAGGAGTGAAAAGGGTAGAGTGTAGAAAAAAAGGGGGGGAGAGAGCTTAGTATGAGTACCCAACTGTCTAAAGAGCTTGTGGTGTGGATGGGAACCAGGGAACCTTACAAAAATTGGCCCAAGCCTCCCAGATGGCAAAGAACATTACATTTTTGGCCTTTATTTTTTGCTACAATTTGTTCCTGCGCCATAATCCACGACACCTACCTCTTAAAGCCCTTAAACGAGATGCTAGGGTTCTTCCAGGACTTTGCTAGAGATATTTTAGCTCCTAATAGGATAAAGAACATTAATTTCTGTGAAATTGATCCAAAACGATCTGATTCGAGAACAGGACCACCATATGTGCAACATAGTACCTTCTAGCTCGCATCCCCTAAAACAAAGGGTGGATGACCCCGGAAAGATGACTGCGATGCGAGCAGGAACATAATACCACCGTGTTATTACTTTAACGCTGGATTCTATTAAAGAGATGTTTAGTATACCTTTAAAGGATCTTTCGAACCTGCAAAACCAGTCCTGCGACGTACATGAATTGTCTAAGTCCTCCTCCCAGGCCCGAGCATAACCAGGCTTATCTGAAGAGGATTTTAAAGCGGTGTAAATTAATGAAATTCCTCCCCTCTGGACTTCAGTGTTGGAGCACCAATTTTCAAAGGGAGTCAGTACAGAATTCTTTTGGTGGAGTTTCCAGATTGAGTGCAGAAAATGGCTGATTTGGGAAAATCTAAAGAACTCAGATTCTGGCATGTCTAATTCGTTCCGACAATGAGTCAATGTGATCGGACCGTTTGGGGAGAGGAAATGACCAATCCTATATAATCCTTTATCTGTCCACCATTTAAAGGCCTTAATTACCATTCCCGGCTGGAACTCTGGGTTATGAAAAAGGTGCTCTAGCGGTCTGATAGGTGAAATGAGGTTACGATGTGAGAAGAGCTTTGTACACATGGCTATAGAATGGGAGAGGGTGGGGGACAAAATTGCCAGCCTAACCTTAGGATCACACCAGAGAAGGTAGTCTATAGTGTTCTGTGGGGTGGCCCATCTTTCCATCGAAAGCCAACTTGGTTTAGGGCCTTTAACATTGGGAGAGTTCAGCCGCCTGATAATAATGCCATAGGTCCGGTAGACCGAGACCACCCTGGCTTTTTAAACGGTAAAGTAAACTGGAAGGGCATCTGTACCCCTTACGGTTCCAGATAAAGCGGACGATCTCAGATTGGAATTTGAGAAGGGTCTTTTTCATAATCGGAATCGGGAGGGAGCGAAAGAGATATAGCAAGCGTGGAAGAAGAGTCATTTTGACGGCATGAATTCTGCCCAACCAGGAAAGACCACATCTCCCCCACCTAACCAAGTCTCCTCTACATTTACTAAACATAGGTGGATAATTTGCACTGAACAGCCCTTGAATGTCTGAAGTTATCTTGATTCCTAAATATGGAATTTCCGTAGGCGCCCAGGGGAAAGAGAAGTTAGTGGAGAGCTGAGTGAGTAGATTCTGTGGGACTGAAATGTTTAACGCGATGGATTTGGACATGTTAACCCCGAGGCCTGAAATTGTGCTAAAGTCTTTGAGAATCTTATAGATCAAAGGGGTGTTGGTGAGAGGGGGAGTAATATAGAGGAGAAGATCATCCGCATAGAGCGCACATTTATGTTCTTTGTCTCCACATTTAACCCCCTTAACATCTGGATTTGATCTGATTGCCACAGCCAGTGACTCAATAACTATCGTGAATAGGAGAGGGGAGAGTGGGCAGCCCTGTCTGGTCCCCCTGCCAATAGGAAACTGTTCTGAGTACCTTCCCATAAGACGAACCTGAGCAGTTGGAGTCGAGTAAAGGGATTTGATGTAGTTCAGAAAAAAGGGGCCAAATCCCCACCTTTGCAATATATCAGACAAGTATTCCCAATCAACAGAGTCAAAAGCTTTATGGAGAGGAGAAAGCCCTGTTGTTTAGAGCCCCCATCCCAGCCAGACCTCAGCAGGGAGATGACATCTATGGTTCTACGTATTTGATCTGGTCCCTGTCTGCCAGGGATGAAGGCCACCTGATCATTATGAATATATTTAGAAATAAAGCACGCCAGCCTGTTAGCTAAAATTTTAGTCAGAATTTTGATATCATTATTTATGAGTGAAATAGACCTGTAGTTACCAAGCTCGCTTGCATCTTTCCCCGGCTTCGGGATAACCGAGATAAATGCAAAATTAAGATCAGGTCCCAGGAGGGCTCCATCCCTGAGGGAGTTGAAAAATCTAGTTAGGTGTGGTGCTAGATTGGGGGCAAATTTTTTATAATATCCGGTGGAAAGGCCATCTGGACCCGGGGCTGAACCAGTTTTAAGAGAACTAATCGTATCCAACACCTCCTCTACTGAAATCGAATCCTCCAATATGTCCCTAAGTTCTTTAGACAAGGAAGGAAGAGGCAAAATCTTTGAGGAAACAGTCCCGTTGTGGTTGTGAAGGGGACTCAGAGGGTTTATACAGGTTAGCATAAAATTGAGAGAAAGCTTCCATAATTTTTTGGGGATTTTGAGTCAAGTCTTCGGATAGTGTCTTTATCTTGGGGAACGCTAAAGAGCGTTGTTTGGGGTTGAGTTTTGCTGCGAGTCTGGAACCCATTCGGTCCGTTTGATAATAAAACTTTGCCCCGTCCATCTTAAGTGTTTCTCAGCAGCTGAGGTCAGAGCTAGATTAAGAGTGGTCCTAGATTTGTCAAGGGTCTCTAGAGAGTCGGAGGTGGGTAGCTTCTTGTGGGCCCTGGCAGCTGCTCTGTAGTCTGAGGTGAGTTTGATAATGTCTGCTTTGTGGGCCGCTCTAAGATGTGATTATAAGCTAATAATGTGTCCCCTAATAACCGATTTGTGGACTGCCCATACGGTGGAGGGGGAGACATCTGCCGTTTGGTTAGTTTGGAAGTAATCTTTTATGGTCTTAGCTATATCCAGACAGTTTATAGGATCGCTGAGGAGGGACTCCTGTAATCTCCAGCGGGGAGGGTCCTTAGAGGGACCTGCTTTCTGGGCCAAAACCAGGATCATGGCATGGTCTGACAGCGGGGAATCAACAATCTTAGAGCTAAGGACAAGTGGAATAGTGCGCACACAGGTAAAGATGTGGTCTATCCTGGCGAAAGAGTTGTGGGGAGCTGAAAAGTGAGTATAATCTTTTTTATGTGGATTCGTTTCCCTCCAGATATCGACCAGACCTTCTTCAAATAGGAGAGCTGCTATTCTGGTGCTCTGTTTGGATGGGCGTTTAGGTTTAGATGCCCCGTTAGCAAGTCTATCAAGTGCAGAGTCGAAGGCAATGTTCGAGTCCCCGCCTATAAATACAGTACCTTTGAGGTGCGCTTGTAGTTTTTTTAGCAGCAGGTCAAAGAACTTTCTTTGTCCTCTGTTTGGTGCGTAATAAGAAACGAACATATAGCGTTCGCCATCGATGTAGCCCGATACTAATAGGAAGCGCCCTTGGGGGTCGACTATCTTCTCTGGCTGTGAAACATTCAGATGCTTGGCGAAGCAAATTGCCACCCCCTTGGTTTTGTTTTCCGCTGAGGCCAAGAGGAATTGGGGATAGTGCTGGTGAAGAAAGGACGGCTTGTAACTCACTGGGAAATGCGTCTCTTGTAGTAACAGGACGTCAGTATGCATAGCGTGATAGGATTGAAAGATCTTTCTACGTTTAATTGGGGAATTTAAGCCCTATGTGTGTTGTGTGATATAATTCTAAGAGGAAGTTTCGGATCCTTAAAGTTAGCCATAGTCCAGAGGGGAGGAAGCTATCATTCTACAACACCGCTTACCTTCTCCTGATGAGCGTAAATCGTACCAAAGCTTTGTTGGAGAAGCATGATGTCCACTGGAGCCCGGGATGAGGAGCCAGAAAAGTTCCTTGATTCCGGAAGAACCCATACTGGAGAGCATAAGGAAAGAAAGGGAGGGGGAAGAAATAGCAAAGAGAGGAAAAAGGAAAAATGCAATTAAAGATTTGCAGAGAGTGAAGAATAACAATGAAATATTCAACATATCCGCTAATTGTACTGAGGATGTTGGGAACACCAACCCCGCCCAGCCCAAAGAGTAGGAAGGACTGTCATTCCTACCCTTGCGGCCACTGAGGCCTGTGCCTCCCCCAAACAGGGAGGTCAATGTAGATCCCAGGGGAACCGAGGTGCTCCTGGGGTCTGGGAACAGCGCACTGGGACCTCTTCGGTTCCTCGTTAAAGCTAACCGAAGACCACAGTCGGGTCTATAATAAACCAATGACAGAGCGTATAGTGAGAATAATAACGCTATGTAAAATAACCGTTAGTACCTTAAGTTACAGAGATAACCTTCAAGCAGAAGTATAAACTTGCCCCCTTATATATAAACTAGAAGGCTGAGCCCATCATAGCTTGGCAGAGGGTGGGAGGCCACGGAACAGGACCGCCCCCCCCAGGGAACCCAAGGGGCAAGGCAACCCCCTCAAGGGACCCCCTGACAAACCCCCCCTCCCCGCCCCTCCCGGACCCATTGAAAAAGAAACTGAGTAACCAAAACCATTCCCTGTATGGTTAACTATCCATGCAACCTCATGGTGAACACAAGAAAAATAAAAGGGGCCCTAAAAAGGGGGGGCCAAAACCCAGCCATGAGATGTCCCGTGACCAGTGGAACAAAAAGGAGCAAAAATGTTCTTCAATGGGTCCAAAGTTAGGCGTCAGTCACCATTGGGCATCTTTGACCAAAAAAAAAAGGATAAAGAGTCACGTGGGGAAGTTTTCTTTTGACCTCTTGGTGCTTTGTTTGAGCCACGATGGTTGGAGAGGGCTTGCTGGAGGGGTCTTTTAGTGGAGGAAGAGTTACCACTGCTTGATTGTGTCGCAGTAGGATCTTGCGGGATGAGGCCCAGCTGGACAAAAAGCCTTTCGCCGTCCACGAAGGAGGAGAAGCTGCAATTTCTGCTCTTATATGTGAAGTAAACCCGTAATGGGAAAGACCATCTGTAAGGAATCTCTTTCTCTTGTAGGAACTGCAGTAAAGATTTTAGGGCCCTCCTCTTCTGTACCATGTAGGGGGAAAGATCTGCAAAGATCTGAATTTTGTGGCCAAGAACCGTTAAGTCATTCAGATTTCTAGCTTTCCTCATGACTTCCTCCTTAACAGAGTAGTAGTGGGGCTTCACTATTATGTCCCTTGGTAGTCCATCTTTACGGGGAGGTTGCAGAGCTCTGTGGGCCCTATCAAGCTCTAGACGGTGCTAGGGAATCTCAGGGACTAGATCTTAAATGAGGGCTTTGATGACAGAATGAACCTCTTTTTCAGCTTCGGGGACCCCCCTAACTCTGAAGTTATATCGTCTTGATCTGTTCTCCAAATCATCGATCTTTGTGAAAGCTGTCTCAAGTTGATCCTGCATGTCTTGCAGCCGTGCAGTATTCTGATTGATCCTAGCCCCAGCTTGATCTGCTTTTTTCTCCATATTGTCTAGTCTGAGCCCAAACTGCTGCATGTCAGCATGTATGGAGGAAGTAATATGTGCTGCATTTTGTGCTAGGCTTTTGGAAAGAAGCTGAGCAAAGGCCTCCATCATGGAGGGAAAGTCAGTGGGGATGGGTGAGGCTTCCTGTGCCTCACTGACAGACAACAAAAGGCCTGTATGTGGATCCATCATGGGAGGGGATGGAAGGCCTGCTTGCAGGCTGAAAAGGAGGGATTCAGTGGATGCAGGTGAATGGGCCTGCGGTAGTGGGGAGCCCCCCATACCTGGTGATTGCGGTGGATCACAGTCCTGGTCAGCAATAGACTCCTCTGCTGCTGTGGCCACGCTGTATCTCGGAGTAGCGGCGGCCATCTTGGCATAGCTGAGCGGCCCAGGCGTGGCCATCATCTGGCTCGATAAGCTTCGTTTGGCTGTACCCATCAGCATCGATCGGTTCCTGGGGGTGTTGTGCACCCGGGGGTGCCGTTATTTGGTTGCGGTAATTGCTCTGTCAGCGCTGGAGGAACGAACGGGGCCGGAGTGGAGCGGAGCTTCAGAGGCTAGCGGCCATCTTGGAAGATACCGCGCATGTGCTCTCCATTTTGGACAATTTCATGCTCCACCTTTGTGGGAACAGTTTGGGGATGGCCCCTTCCTATTCCAACATGACTGCACATCAGTGCATAAAAAATTAAATAGAAATGTAATTTTGCTGTCTTACTGTTTTAAACAAGGGAAATATTCGCCAATTTACAGGCATACTATAGACACCCCCTCAGGCATGATATTTAAGGGAATATTTCATTGTTATTGTTTCACTTTAAGCATTAAAAAAATCACTGCTCCCAAAAAAACGGCCGTTTAAAAAAAAAAAAAATTGTATTGATACATGTCCCCTCGGGCAGGACCCGGGTCCCCAAACACTTTTTATGACAATAAGTTGCATATATGCCGTTAAAATGAGCACTTTTGATTTTTCATGATAGTGTCCCATAGACTTAAACGGTGTTTCGGCGGCTTTCGAATTTGCCGCGAACACAGCATATTGTTTACTGTTCGGCGAACAGGCGAACACCCAATGTTCGAGCCGAACTTAAGTTCGACTCGAACATTGGGCTCATCCCTACTTTTCTTAATAAATTGTTATTTTATTCTTACTTTGTCCTAATCCTTGGGTACTGAGATAGTCCTCAATTCTCATAGTGCCGCGGGGCATGTTTGGAGCAGCCCCTGGCACACCCCCCCTTCCAATAAAATATATAAAGTGTCCTGATCTTTCCATTTCAATCAATGTTCAAATCTTTCTATAAAATCAAGTGAAACACTTCCAGTGAAAAAATATATTCTATATGTTTTCTAAATAGAATTAAATGATTTCCAAATTATAAGAGATCATATATCGCATGAGGTAAACAGATAAACAGGTAAACAGATATGTGGACTCCTCCTATATATTTATCCAATCTCCTTAATAGATCAATCCAGCAGCCTCCTAATCAGCTTCCCAGCCCTTCACACTCCAACCTGGGCTTGCCTAATGCTCTCCACTTGGTGTATGTGTGGGATTTAAACATAGGGAATATTAATTGCATAATATATTTTAAAAGGGTTTATTAAAGCTAAAATAATCCAGTGTAATCCAACCAAGAGATCATCAACAAGTATAGATCATCTCATCACAGCTCCTATCTCCTTCCAACATGTTTCCCCATAATAGGCTACGTCTGGGAATGGAGCTGTATTTAACAAAAACAACATAGTTTAGGGGACTTGTAGGAGGTACCATGGAATGGAGGTCTGAAGGGTGTTTAGGCCTTTTTTAGGAACCTAATTTGGGCGATTGAACTCTAGTACCAATTTATTATTAAGCATTGCTTCAGTAGGGTAGAAGTCTAATTTTTGGAAACTAGTGCACACCAAGTTCTTCTCTCTTGTTAAACAGATATACTCTATATTAGCAAAAGTATTGGGACTCCTGCCTTTACACATACATTAACTTTAATGGCATCCCAGTCTTAGTCCGTAGGGTTCAATATTGAGTTGGCCCACACTTTGCGGCTATAACAGCTTCAACTCTTCTGGGAAAGCTGTCCCCAAGGTTTAGGAATGTGTCTATGGGAATGTTTGACCTTTCTTCAAGAAGCACATTTGTGAAGTCAGGCACTGATGTTGGACGAGAATGCCCAGTTCGGGACTCTGTGCAGGCCAGTCAAGTTCCTCCACCCAAAACTTGCTCATTCATGTCTTTATGGACCTTTTTTGTGCACTGGTGCACAGTCATGTTGGAACAGGAAGGGGCCATTCCCAAACTGTTCCCACAAAGTTGGGAGCATAAAGTTGTCCAAATGTCTTGGTATGCTGACACCTTAAGTGTTCCCTTCACTGGAACTAAGGGGCCAAGCCCAACCACTGAAAAACAACCCCACACCATAATCCCCCTGCACCAAATTATTTGGACCAGTACACAAAGCAAGGGCCACAAAGACATGGATGAGTGAGTTTGGGGAGGAGGAACTTGACTGGCCTGCACAGAGTCCTAACCTCAATAGAACACCTTTGGGATGAATTAGAGCGGAAACTGCGAGCCAGGCCTTCTCGTTCACATCACTGCCTGACCCAACAAATGCACTTCTGGAAGAATGGTCAAACATTTCCATAGACACGCTCCTAAACCTTGTGGACAGCCTTCCCAGAAGAGTTGAAGCTGGTATAGCTGAAAAGGGTGGGCCAACTCATTATTGAATCCTATGGATTAAGAATGGGATACCAATAAAGTTCATGTGCGTGTAAAGGCAGGTGTCCCAGTACTTTTGGTAATATAGTGTATCCTAATAATTAAACTTTTACCAAAGGTTTTGAATAAAAAGCCTTTTGTTTATATACAACATCTTTAAACTGTCCTTGATCTCTTTATTCCTCAAGCTGTATATGAAAGGGTTTACAAAGGGAGTAAACACAGTATACAACAAGGACATCATCTTACTGATCGTTTGTGATTGTCCTTTCTTTGGAATCATATATGCAGCAGCTAGGGTTCCATAAAATATAAACACAACGGTGAGATGGGAGCTACAAGTGGAAAAGGATTTCAGTCTTCCCGAAAAAGAGGATATCTTTAATATTGTTAAAACAATATAAATATATGAAACAACTATCACTAGGAAGGGGAATATTAGCACAGGAACACACAACAAGATAACTTCCATTTGAACTCTGGATGTATCTGAGCAAGAAAGTTCCACAAGAGGATTGAAATCACAAAATAAGTGGTCAATAACATTTGGTCCACAGAATTCTAGTTGACTTATGCCAAATGTTGATATTGATGTCATAGAACAGCTGAAAATCCAGGATGCAAGAACTAGTTGAATGCAAAGTGTTTGTTTCATAATGGAGACATAATGCAGAGGAGAGCAGATGGCTAGATAGCGGTCATAGGACATCACTGTCAGAAGGAAACATTCAAATGTTTCTGTTGTGCTAAAGACATAATATTGAGTGATACAACCAGAAAAAGATATGGAGGTCCACTCATATAGAACAATATTTAACATGTTAGGAGAAATATCTGTGGTCAGTATGATGTCAGATATAGAGAGTTGGGTGAGGAAGAAGTACATGGGAGAATGAAGGGTCTTGCTGTAATATACCAACATGATGATCAAAAGGTTTCCACATATTGTCAAAATGTATATAATAAGGACCAAGGTGAAGAGCAGCAGATTATATACGACCATGTTGTTAAATCCCAAAAAGAAGAATGTGGTGACATTACCTTTATGTGCGGTCTGTGGTGAAAGCAGAAATGATTTATATAACTTTTTATGCATTAACCATACCAGAAATAATATACATTGACTTTGGAAAATGACTAATAGCAAATAAAGTGAACCTGTGACTTTGAATACCCTTTGAATACAGCTTGGGATATGGGAAATTAAAAAAAAACAAAACATTTTTTTCTAACACTAATATCTGGTTAATTGAAGTGATCTTGGCTTCATCTTTTTAATAAGCTCAGTGAATGTTTTCTTTGCTAATTGGACAGTCTTTATTTGTTTAGTTAATTTTCCATATAAGAAAAATGACATGAACATTGAGAAGAAGTGGAACTCTTGGCAAATAAAATAATGACATAATTGGCTCATAATGGCTCAGTAGGGTTTAGGAGACATGCTTGGCCAGTCCATCATTGTCACTGTTGTTTTGGAGGTGTGTTTGGGGTCGTTTTCATGTTGGAATACTGCCCTGCAGCCCAGTATCCAAAGGGAGGGGATCATGCTCTGCTTCAGTATGTCACAGTACATGTTGGCTTTCATGGTTCCCTCAATGAACTGTAGCTCCTCAGTGCCGGCAGCACTCATGTAGCCCCAGACCAAGACACTCCCACCACCATGCTTGACTGTAGGCAAGACATACTTGTCTTTGTCTTTGTACTCTTCCCCTGGTTGCCGCCACACACGCTTGACACCATTTGAACCAAATAAATGTATCTTGGTCTCATCAGACTACAGGACATGGTTTTAGTAATCCATGTCCTTAGTCTGCTTGTCTTCAGCAAACTGTTTGCGTGCTTATTTGTGCATCATCTTTAGAAGAGGTTTCCTTCTGGGATGACAGCCATGCAGACCAATTTGATGCAGTGTGCGAAATATGGTCTTAGCACTGACAGGCTGACCCCCCACCCCTTCAACCTCTGCAGCAATGCTGGCAGCACTCATACGTCTATTTCCCAAAGACAACCTCTGGATATGACGCTGAGCAGGTGCACTCAACTTCTTTGGTCGACCATGACAAGGCCTGTTCTGAGTGGAACCTGTCCTGTTAAATCACTGTATTGGTCTTGGCCACCGTGCTGCAGCTCAGTATCAGGGTCTTGGCAATCTTCTTATAGCCTAGGCCATCTTTATGTAGAGCAAAAATTATTTTTTTCAAATCCTCAGAGAGTTCTTTGCCATGAAGTGCCTTGTTGAACTCCCAGTGACCAATATGAGAGAGTGAGAGTGATAACACCAAATTTAACACACCTGCTCCCCATTCACACCTGAGACCTTGTAACTCTAATGAGTCACATGACACTGGGGAGGGAAAAATGGCTAATTGGGCCCAATTTGGACATTTTCACTTAGGGGTGTACTCACTTTTGTTGCCAGTGGTTTAGACATTAATGGCTGTGTGTTGAGTTATTTTGAGGGGACAGCAAATTTACACTGTTATACAAGCTGTACACTCACTACTTTACATTGTAGAAAAGTGTCATTTCTTCAGTGTTGTCACATGAAAAAATAGAATAAAATATTTACAAAAATGTGAGGGGTGTACTCGCTTTTGTGAGATACTGTCTATCTATCTATCAAGTTATAGAATTTCTCATTTGTCTTAATGATTACTATTTCAATTAATTAAGCTTGGTGAATTTAATCTGAAATGTTAAAAAAATTACTTACTCTATTTGCTAATGATCTCTGATGAAAACCCATATTTTTTTGATAATTTAGCTTAATTGTAAATGAACCAACAAAAATCAATGTAGATTATTTTTTTTTTTTTTTGATAGCAGAAAATGAAAGTGTCAATATTAAAAGTGTAACAATATTAAATGCATTTCTTCATGAGAGAGTTTTCTAAAAGTTTTTCTATTGAGCATGGAATAAAAGCAGAATGTCATGAATGGAAAGAATAAAAAAAAGAAAAAGAAAAACAAAGGGGGTGAAAATACTGTCAAATATGTCAAAATAATGTCAAAAATTAAATACATAGTTCTGGTTCAACAAATCTTCTTCATAGGAGTTTTTTTTTTTTTTTTTTACCAGTGTTTCTATTTAATAGGGGAAAAAAATAAGACCTAGATGAAGTCATGAACGGAAAGAAAAATAGAAAGAGAGGGAGAGATAAAATAATAATAAGTTTCTTATATATAAGTGTAAAGCATATGATGTGTATCGGTGGATAAGCTCAGTTGACTGAATAGGAAACCTATTTTCACACAAACATTTATATGTTTCTTCACAGATTAAAGATTCCATAGAGAGTAATCAAGATCTCCTTGGGTTTATGTTTGTGACTGTAATAAAAATAAATGTATTTTTTTCAATATGCATTAGTCAATACAATACAATACTAGTAAATAATTGCTCAGAAGAATAATTGCTTTAAAGCCTAACTTCAGCTTTTCTTTCATTTTACATATACTATATTACCAAAAGTATTGGGACACCTGCCTTTACACACACATAAACGTTAATGGCATCCCAGTCTTTAGTCTGTAGGGTTCAATATTGAGTTGGCCCACTCTTTGCAGCTATAACAGCTTCAACTCTTCTGGGAAGGCTGTCCACAAGGTTTAGGAGTGTGTCTATGGGAATGTTTGACCATTCTTCCCAAAGCGCATTTGTGAGGTCAGGCACTGATGTGATGTGACGTCATCACTGGCACTAACACTGCTTACTGAGCGGACAGAGTGAGAGGAGCTGCACAGCTGCGAGGCACCATCCAGCATACAGCACACGCTGATACAGCCTCGAGCTGCCCATGCGACCTGCGCTTAGCACGGAATTTCTATCAACGCAGGGAACGGCAGGATACCACCAAGGCGACTTACGGCTGCTGCCACTGTGCCGTTCTGGCAGTCCTCGGGATCTCGCTAGTTCTTCTCAGCATGGCCTGTGAACCAGCCTTCAGGAACCTTCGCGGAGGGTAAAGTATGAGCAAACTATAATTCACCCATGCCAGGGACATTATACAGTTGTACGCATACCACTGGTTTCTACCTTTGCCATACGCATACTGGAGTACCCCACACCGCACCCCATAGTATTCCATGTATAGCCCTGAAGACAGTTAACGAACGGTGAATACCAAGTTTCACATTAAGCAATCTGGACTAATTACCACTGCTCACACTGCATGATTGGATTTCATCGTGACTATACTTCTAGCCCCATTGCTGTGGATCACCCAGAGTGCACTCTACCTCAACAGGTCATTTCCCATTGCAGGACTAGCCCAGCCATCCCCTTGGCTACAATCCAATCCCCTTTCCTGGTTCTCCTCCCCCCTCCCCGCTCCACCTATATGTTTCTCGGCAGCATATCCCACTAAATTCCACACTGGCTCATATATAGCACCTGTATGCAATTGATTGCCATGACTTAATCTGACCGCCTTGTTGCCGAGCAACATATACTAGTCCGGACAGTGTCTGTGCCTTAGTGTTTTTTGTGTGTGTTTTTTGTCGTGTCTGTCAGTTCATTTTTTAACAAACCTTGACTTGGAGTATTATGCTTTTTAATAGTGCATTAACCTTATATTTGTATGTTCCACCTCACCCAGGTGATTTTACAATGGATTAATAAATTGTTACCTTTGATATTATTATTCCATGTACTGACCATTAATTGCTATAGGTAACCTCTTTCTCCCTCCGGTAACCCTATACCGTAGATCCCTTCCCTTTCCCCCGGTCCTCACTCCAGAATTATATACTGATGTGGAGGATACGGCCTGGCTCGCAGACTCCGCTCTAATTTATCCCAAATGTGTTCTATCAGGTTGTGCTGGCCAGTCAAGTTCCTGCACCCCAAACTCGCTCATCAATGTCTTTATATACCTTGCTTTGGGTACTGGTCCAAATCATTTGCTGGAGGGGAGATTATGGTGTGGGGTTGTGTTTCATGGGTTGGGCTTGACCCCCTAGTGCCAGTGAAGGGACCTCTTAAGGTGTCAGCTAAGCATGAGCCGAACACCCCCTGGTTCGGTTCGCACCAGAACTTGCGAACAGACCAAAACTTGCACAAACGTTAGAACCCCATTGAAGTCTATGGGACTCGAACGTTCAAAATCAAAAGTGCTCATTTTAAAGGCTAATTTGCATGGTATTGTCCTAAAAAGGGTTTGGGGACCCAGGTCCTGCCCCAGGGGATATGTATCGATGCAAAAAAAGTTTTAAAAACAGACGTTTTTTCGGGAGCAGTGATTTTAATAATACTTAAAGTCAAACAATAAAAGTGTAATATTCCTTTAAATTTCGTACCTGGGGGTGTCTATAGTATGCCTGTAAAGGGGCGCATGTTTTCCATGTTTAGAACAGTCTGACAGCAAAACGACATTACAAAGGAAAAAAGTCATTAAAAACTACTCGCGGCTATTAATGAATTGCCGGTCCGACAATACACATCAAAGTTCATTGATAAAAACTGCATGGGATTTCCCCACAGGGGAACCCCGAACCAAAATTAAAAAAAAAAACTGGTGTAGGGGTCCCCCTAAATTCCATACCAGGCTCTTCAGGTCTGGTATGGATATTAAGGGGAACCCCGTGCCAAAATTTAAAAAAAAATGATGTAGGGGTCCCCCTCAAAATTCATACCAGACTCTTCAGGTCTGGTATGGATTTTAAGGGGAACCCCGCGCCAAAATAAAATAAAAAATTGGTGTGGGGTCCCCCCAAAAATCCATACCAGGCCCTTATCTGCACACGCAACCTGGCTGGCCACAGGAAAAGAAGGGAGGACCTCCCCTCCTGAACCGTACCAGGCCACATGCCCTCAACATTGGAAGGGTGCTTTGGGGTCCCCCAAAGCACCTTGTCCCCATGTTGATGAGGACAAGGGCCTCATTCCCACAACCCTTGGCCGGTGGTTGTGGGGGTCTGCTGGCGGGGGGCTTATCGGAATCTGGAAGCCCCCTTTAACAAGGGGACCCCCAGATCCCGGCCCCCCCTGTGTGAAATAGTAAGAGGGTTCAAAAGTACCCCTACCATTTAAAAAAAAAAACTGTCAAAAATTTTAAAAATGACAAGAGACAGTTTTTGACAATTCCTTTATTTAAATTCTTCTTCTTTCCATCTTTTTTCTTCTATCTTCTTTCTTCTATCTTCCTTCGGTTTCTTCCTCCATCTTCTTCTGGTTCTCCTGGTTCTTTTGGTTCTTCCTCCGGTGTTCTCATCTCGCATCTTCCTCCGCGGCGTCTTCTTGCCTTCATCTACTTCTCGGGCCGCTCCGCATCCATGGGAGGCTCCTGCTGTGTGACGCTTCTCGTCTTCTGACGGTTCTTAAATAACGGAGGGCGGGGCCACCCGTTACGTAACAAGTGACCCCCTCTGACGTCACGGGAATGACACAGGGAGGTCCCCGTCAAGTCCCCGTGCGTCAGAGTGGCGGGGTCACCGGGTGGCCCCACCCTCTGTTATTTAAGAACCATCAGAAGATGAGAAGCTTCACACAGCGGGAGCCTCCCATGGATGCGGAGCGGCCTGAGAAGAAGATGAAGGGAAAAAGACGCAGCGGAGAAAGATGCCAGATGAGAACACCGGAGGAAGAACCAGAAGAACCAGAAGAAGAAGGAGATGGAGGAAGAAACCGAAGGAAGATAGAGGAAAGAAGATAGAAGAAAGAAGATGGAAAGAAGAAGCATTTAAATAAAGGAATTGTCAAAAACTGTCTCTTGTCATTTTTAACATTTTTGACAGTGTTTTTGTGAAATGGTAGGGGTACTTTTGTACCCCCTTACCATTTCACACAGGGGGGGCCGGGATCTGGGGGTCCCCAAGTTAAAGGGGGCCTCCAGATTCCGATAAGCACCCCGTCCGCAGACCCCCACAACCATCGGCCAAGGGTTGTGGGGATGAGGCCCTTGTCCTCATCAACATTGGGACAAGATGCTTTGGAGGGGACCCCAAAGCACCCTCCCAATGTTGAGGGCATGTGGCCTGGTACGGTTTAGGAGGGGGGCGCTCTATCGTCCCCCCCTCTTTTCCTGCGGCCTGCCAGGTTGCGTGCTCGGATAAGGGTCTGGTATGGATTTTTGAGGGGACCCCACGCCAATTTTTTTTTTAATTTTGGTGCGGGGTTCCCCTTAAAATCCATACCAGACCTGAAGGGTCTGGTATGAATTTTGAGGGGGGCCCCTACATCATTTTTTTTTTAAATTTTGGCAGTGGTTCCCCTTAATATCCATACCAGACCTGAAGGGCCTTGTATGGCATTTAGGGGGACCCCCACGCCAGTTTTTTTTTAAATTTTGGTACAGGGTTAACCTGTGGGGAA
This sequence comes from Aquarana catesbeiana, assembly GCF_042186555.1. Taxonomy (NCBI): domain Eukaryota; kingdom Metazoa; phylum Chordata; class Amphibia; order Anura; family Ranidae; genus Aquarana; species Aquarana catesbeiana. The sequence continues at coordinate 696,615,838 of NC_133326.1, forward strand.
ATCCCATGCCGTTTCTATCAATGAACTTTTATATGTATTGTCGGACCGGCAATTCGTCCGTTTTTAAAACTTTTTTTTGCATTGATACATGTCCCCTGGGGCAGGACCCAGGTCCCCAAACACTTTTTATGACAATACCATGCATATAAGCCTTTAAAATTAGCACTTTTAATTTCTCCCATAGACTTTTAAAGGGTGTTCCGCGGCTTTCGAATTTGCCGCAAACACCCCAAATTGTTCACTGTTCGGTGAACAGCCAATGTTCAAGTCGAACATGAGTTCGACTCGAACTCGAAGCTCATCCCTAGTGTCAGCATACCAAGACATTTTGGATAATTTCATGCTCTCAACTTTGTGGGAACAGTTTGGGGATGACCCCTTCCTATTCCAACATGACTGCACACCAGTGCATAAAGCAAGGTCCATAAAGGCATGGATGAGCGAGGGGGCTTATTGGAAGCTGAAAGCCACCTTTAACAAGGTGACCTCCAGATACCGGCCTCACCCCATATGAATTGGTAACAGGTACATTGTACCCCTACCATTTAACAAAAAAAGTGTCAAAAATAGTAAAAAAGACAGGAGACACTTTGGATAAAAAAATAAAAATTTCCCGCGATGTAGATCCATCTCACGCCGCCTGACGAGCCGAAAAAAGAAGAAAAAACCTGCTTTTTTTGGTCCGTTGGGCGGCGTGAGATGGATCTACAGCACGGGACATTTTTATTTTATTTTTTTTTAATAAAAGGCAAAGTGTCTCCTGTCTTTTTTACTATTTTTGACTTTTTTTTGTGAAATGGTAGGGGTACAATGTACTCGTTACCAATTCACATAGGGGGAGGCCAGGATCTGGGGGTCCCCTTGTTAATGGGGGCTTATAGATTCCGATAAGCCCCCCGCCCACAGTCCCCCACAACCACTGGGCAAGGGTTGTGGGGATGATGCCCTTGTCCCCATCAACATGGGCACAGGTGCTTTGGGATCAGACCCCAAAGCACCCTCCCTATGTTGAGGGCATGCGGCCTGGTACCGTTCAGGAGGGGGGCACTCTCTTGTCCCCCCTCTTTTCCTGCGGCCTGCCAGGTGGCGTGCTCGGATGAGGGTCTGATATGGATTTTGGGGGGACCTCTACACCTTTTTTTTTTACATTTTGGCACAGGGTTCCCCTTAAAATCCATACCAGACCTGAAGGGTCTGATATGGATTTTTGGAGGGACCCCTACACCATTTTTTTTCAAATTTGACACAGGTTTCCCCTTAATTTCCATTCCAGACCTGAAGGGCCTGGTATGGATTTTGGGGGGACCCCCATGCAATTTTTTGTTTATTTTTTGTTTGGGTTTCCCCTTAATATTCACACCAGACCCAAAGGGCCTGGTAATGGACTGGGGGGGTACCCATGCCCTTTTTTTCAATGAGTTTTATCTATACTGCTGAGACCCGACAATTCATTACAGCCGCAATCAGTTTTAAATGACAATTTTTTCTTTAGATATGTAATTTTAATTCGGTACTGTTCTGAACACGGGAAAAATGTGCCACTTTACAGGCATACTATAGACACCCCCCAGGCATGATATTTAAAGGAATATTTCATTTTTATGGTTTCACTTTAAGCATTAAAAAAATCACTGCTCCCAAAAAAATGGCCGTTTTAAAAAAAAAAATTTGCATTGATACATGTCCCCTGGGGCAGGACCCGGGTCCCCAAACACTTTTTATGACAATAACTTGCATATAAGCCTTTAAAATTAGCACTTTTGATTTTTCATGATAGTGTCCCATAGAGTTTAACGGTGTTCCGGCAGCTTTCGAATTTGCCGCGAACACCGCATATTGTTCGTTATTCCAACCTGGGCTTGCCTAATGCTCTCCACTCAGTGTATGTGTGGGATTTAAACATAGGGCCTGAAGGGTCTGGTATGGAATTTAGGGGGACCCCCACGTCATTTTTTTTTAAATATTAGTTCGGGGTTCCCCTGTGGGGAATTCCCATGCCGTTTTTATCAATGAACTTTTATGTGTATTGTCGGACCGGCAATGCAATAGCCGCGAGTAGTTTTAAATGACTTTTTTCCTTTGAAATGTCATTTTGCTGTCAGACTGTTCTAAACACGGGAAACATGCGCCCCTTTACAGGCATACTATAGACACCCCCCAGCTATGAAATTTAAAGGGATATTACACTTTTATTGTTTCACTTTAAACATTATTAAAATCACTGCTCCTGAAAAAACAGCCGCTTTTAAAACTTTTTTTTGCATTGATCCATGTCCCCTGGGGCAGGACCCAGGTCCCCAAACACTTTTCATGACAATAACTTGCATATAAGCCTTTAAAATTAGCACTTTTGATTATTCATGTTCATGTCCCATAGACTTTAACGGTGTTCAAACGAACTTTTTTCCTGTTCGCATGTTCTGGTGCGAACTGAACAGGGGGGTGTTTGGCTCATCCCTACTCATCGCATAATACATTTTAAAAGGGTTTATTAAAGCTAAAATAATGTACTTACAGCAACTAGGATGAATTAAAGCAATAGAGAGTGTAATCCAACCAAGAGATCATCAACAAGTATAGATCATCACATCGCAGCTCCCATCTCCTTCCAACATGTTTCCCGGTAATAGGCTACGTCTGGGAATGGAGCTCCATTTAACAAAAACAAAACACAGTTTAGGGGACTTGCTGGAGGTACCATGGAAAAAAGGTCTGAAGGGTGTTTAGGCCTTTTTTAAGAACCTAATTTGGGCGATTGAACTCTAGTACCAATTTATTATTAAGCATTGCTTCTGTAGGGTAGAAGTCTAATTTTTGGAGACTAGTGAACACCAAGTTCTTCTCTCTTGTTAAACAGATATACTCTATAATACCAAAAGTATTGGGACTCCTGCCTGTACACACACATTAACTTTAATGCATCCCAGTCTTAGTACGTAGGGTTCAATATTGAGTTGGCCCATTCTTTGCGGCTATAACAGCTTCAACTCTTCTGGGAAAGCTGTCCACAAGGTTTAGGAGTGTGTCTATGGGAATGTTTGACCTTTCTTCAAGAAGCACAATTGTGAAGTCAGGCACTGATGTTGGACGAGAATGCAAGGCTCAGGACTCTGTGCAGGCCAGTCAAGTTCCTCCACCCAAAACTTGCTCATCCATGTCTTTATGGATCTTATTTGTGCACTGGTGCGCAGTCATGTTGGAACAGGAAGGAGCCATTCCCAAACTGTTCCCGCAAAGTTAAGAGCATAAAGTTGTCCAAAATGTCTTGGTATGATGACACCCCAAGAGTTTCCTTCACTGGAACTAAGGGGCCAAGCCCAACCCCTGAAAAACAACCCCACACCATAATCCCCCTCAACCAAATTATTTGGACCAGTACACAAAGCAAGGTCCATAAAGACATGGATGAGCAAGTTTGGGGAGGAGGAACTTGACTGGCCTGCACAGAGTCCTGAACTCAATAGAACACTTTGGGATGAATTAGAGCAGAAACTGCAAGCCAGGCCTTCTCGTCCACATCAGTGCCTGACCTCACAAATGCACTTCTGGAAGAATGGTCAAACATTCCCATAGACACACTCCTAAACCTTGTGGACAGCCTTCCCAGAAGATTTGAAGTTGTTGTAGCTGCAAAGGGTGGGCCAACTCAATATTTGATCCTACAGATTAAGACTGGGATGCCAATAAAGTTCATGTGTGTGTAAAGGCAGGTGTCCAATACTTTTGGTAATATAGTGTATCCTAATAACTAAACTTTTACCAAAGGATTTGAATAAAAAGCCTTTTGTTTATATACAACATCTTTAAACTGTCCTTGATCTCTTGATTCCTCAAGCTGTATATGAAAGGGTTTACAAAGGGAGTAAACACTGTATACAACAAGGACATCATCTTACTGATCATTCGTGATTGTCCTTTCTTTGGAATCATATATGCAGCGGCTAGGGTTCCATAAAATATAAACACAACGGTGAGATGGGAGCTACAAGTGGAAAAGGATTTCAGTCTTCCCGAAAAGGAGGATATCTTTAATATTGTTAAAACAATGTAAGTATATGAAACCACTATCACTAGGAAGGGGAATATTAGCATAGGAACACACAACAAGATAACTTCCATTTGAACTCTGGATGTATCTGAGCAAGAAAGTTCCACAAGAGGATTGAAATCACAAAATAAATAGTCAATAACATTTGGTCCACAGAATTCTAGCTGACTTATTTCAAATATTGATATTAATCCTATAGAACAGCTAAAAATCCAGGATGCAAGAACTAGTTGAATGCAAAGTGATTGTTTCATAATGGAGGTATAATGCAGAGGAGAGCAGATAGCTAGATATCGGTCATAGGACATCACTGTCAGAAGGAAACATTCAAATGTTTCTGTTGAACCAAAGACATAATATTGAGTAATGCAACCAGAAAAAGATATGGAGGTCCTCTCATGTAGAACAATATTTAACATGTTAGGAGAAATATCTGTGATCAGCATGATGTCAGATATAGAGAGTTGGGAGAGGAAGAAGTACATGGGAGAATGAAGGGTTTTGCTGAAATATACCAGCATGATGATCAAAAGGTTTCCACAGATTGTCACAATGTATATAATAAGGACCATGGTGAAGAGCAGCAGATTATATATGGCCATGTTGTTAAATCCCAAAAAGAAGAATGTGGTGACATTACCTTTATATGTGGTCTGTGTGAAAGCAGAAAAGATTTATATACTGTAACTTTTTATGTATTAACCATACCAGAAATAATATACATTGGCTTTGCAAAATGACTTACAACAAATAAGGTGAACCTGTGACTTTGAATACCCTTTGAATACAGCTTGGGATATGGGAAATTTAAAAAAACAACATTTTTTTCTAACACTAATATCTGGTTGATTGAAGTGTTCTTGGTGTCATCTTATTAAATAAGCTCAGTGAATGTTTTCTTTGCTAATTGGACAGTCTTTATTTGTTTAGTAAATTTTCCATATAAGAAAAATAACATGAACATTGAGAAGAACTGGAACTCTGGGCAAATAAAAAAAATCACATAATTGGCTCATAATGGCTCAGTAGGGTTTAGGAGACATGCTTGGCCAGTCCATCATTGTCATTTTGGAGGTGTGTTTGGGGTGGTTATCATGTTGGAATACTGCCCTGCAGCCCAGTTTCCAAAGGGAGGGGATCATGCTCTGCTTCAGTATGTCACAGTACATGTTGGCATTCATGGTTCCCTCAATGAACTGTAGCTCCCCAGTGCTGGCAGCACTCATGCAGCTCCAGACCAAGACGCTCCCACCACCATGCTTGACTGTAGGCAAGACACACTTGTCTTTGTCTTTGTACTCTTCCCCTGGTTGCTGCCACACACGCTTCACACCATCTGAACCAAATAAATGTATTTTGGTCTCATCAGACTACAGGACATGGTTCCAGTAATCCATGTCCTTAGTCTGCTTGTGTTCAGCAAACTGTTTGCAGGCTTTTTTGTGCATTATCTTTATAAGAGACTTCCTTCTGGGACAACAGCCATGCAGACCAATTTGATGCAGTGTGTGGCGTATGGTCTGAGCACTGACAGGCTGAACCCCCACCACTCCAACCTCTGCAGCAATGCTGGCAGCACTCATACGTCTATTTCCCAAACACAACCCCTGGTTTTGACGCTGAGCATGTGCACTCAACTTCTTTGGTCAACAATGGCGAGCCCTGTTCTGAGTGGAACCTGTCCTGTTAAACCGCTGTATGGTCTTGGCCACCATGATGCAGCTTTGTTTCAGGGTCTTGGCAATCTTCTTATAGCCTAGGCCATCTTTATGTAGAGCAACATTTTTTTTTTTCCGGTCCTCAGAGAGTTCTTTGCCATGAGGTGCCATGTTGAACTTCCAGTGACCAGTATGAAAGAGTGAGAGTGATAACACCAAGTTTAACACACCTGCTCCCCATTCACACCTGAGACCTTGTAACACTAACGAGTCATATGACACCGGGGAGGGAAAATGGCTAATTGGATCCGATTTGGACATTTTCACTTAGGGGTGTACTCACTTTTGTTGCCAGCAGTTTAGACATTAATGGCTGTGTGTTGAGTTCTTTTGAGGGGACAGCAATTTTACACTGTTATACAAGCTGTACACTCACTACTTTACATTGTAGCAAAGAGTCTTTTCTTCAGTGTTGTCACATGAAAAGATATCTATCGTATTTGGCTTTAGATATACCTTAATGCCATGACAGTAATGGAAAACTATGCTACACAATGCAAAGAAAATGGATGGATTGAGTTATGGAATTTCTCATTTGTCTTAATGATTACTATTTCAATTAATTAAAGCATTATAGCTTGATGAAATGAATCTGAAATTTAAAAAAAATGTACTTACTCTGTTTGCTAATGATCTCTGATGAAAACCCATATTTTTTTTTGATAATCTAACTTTATTTTAAATAAACCAACAAAAATCAATGTAACAGAAAATTAAAGTGTCAATATTAAAAGTGTAACAATATTACATGCATTTCTTCATTAAAGAGTTTTCTACCAGTTTTTCTATTGAGCATGGAATAAAAGCAGAATGACATGAATGGAAAGAATAAAAAATAGAAAAAGAAAAACAAAAGGAGTGAAAATACTGTCAAATATGTCAAAATAATGTCAAAAATTAAATACATAGTTCTGGTTCAACCAGTCTTCTTCATAGGAGTTTTTTTTTTTTTTTTTTTTACCAGTGTTTCTATTTAATAGGGAAAAAATAAGACCTAGATAAAGTAATGAATGTAAAGAAAAATAGAAAGAGAGGGAGAGATAAAATAATTATAAGTATCTTATATATAAGTGTAAAGCATATGATGTGTATCAGTGGATAAGCTCAGTTGACTGAACAGGAAACCTATTTTCACACAAACATTTATATGTTTTTTCACAGATTAAAGATTCCATAGAGAGTAATCGAGATCTCTGTGGGTTTATGTTTGTGATTGTAATACAAATAAATGTATTTTTTTAAATACAATACTCAATACAATACAATACTAGTAAATAATTGCTCAGAAAAATAAATGCTTTAACCACTTCAATACAGGGCATTTTCACCCCCTTCCTGCCCAGGCCAATTTTCAGTTTTCAGCACTTTGAATGACAATTGCGTGGTCATGTAACACTGTAGCCAAATGAAATTGTTTTTTATTTATTGCACTATAAACTAAAGAGGAGTGACAAGTTTGAAAAAAAAACACAATATTTTTTACTTTTTGCTATAATAAATATCCCAATTTAAAAAAAAAAAAATTCCTTTGTTTAGGCCGATATGTATTCTTCTACATATTTTTGGTAAAAAAAAATCGCAATAAGCATATATTGATTGGTTTGCGCAAAAGTTATAGCGTCTACAAAATAGGGATAGATTTATGGCATTTTTATTATTTTATTTTTTTTACTAGTAATGGCAGCGATCTGCAATTTTTATTGTGACCGTAATATTGTGGTGGACATATCAGACACTTTTGACACTATTTTGGGACCATTCACATTTATACAGTGATCAGTGCTATAAAAATTCACTGATTACTGTATAAATGTCACTGGCAGGGAAGGGGTTAACACTAGGGGGCAATCAAGAGGTTAAATTAGTTACCTAGGGAGTGATTCTAACTGTAGGGGGAGGGGACTCACAAGGGGAGGAGACCGATCGGTGTTCCTCTGTACTGGAAACACACGATCGGTCTCCTCTCCCCTGACAGGACGTGGATCTGTGTGTTTACACACACAGATCCATGTCCCTACTCTATATTACTGGCAATCGCGGGTGCCCAATGGACATCGCGGCTGCCGGGCACGCGCCCCTGCTCCTGAGTGATGCGGCGGGCACCCTTAGACAGCCCGGAAGCCGAGGATGTCATATGATGCCCGCCCAGGATGGGAGATCCCTCCTGCGGATGTCAGTTGACTATGGGCGGGGAAGGAAGTGGTTAAAGTCTAACTTCAGCTTTCCTTTCTTTTTTTCATATACTATATTATCAAAAGTATTTGGACGCCTGCCTTTACACACACATGAACTTTAATGGCATCCCAGTCTTCGTCCGTAGGGTTCAATATTGAGTTGGCCCACCCCTTTGCAGCTATAACAGCTTCAACTCTTCTGGGAAGGCTGCCCACAAGGTTTAGGAGTGTGTCTATGGGAATGTTTGACCATTCTTGCAGAAGGAAGAATGGATTTTCCAGGATGGTCCTATGGAGATTCTACAACAAAATGGACTAAGGGAGTGGCAATTGGGTTTGCCAGAGGAGTATGGTTCACGCTAGAAGAGAGACAGGTGGATCCTGAAGGGCTATTGAATCTATTGCCCAAGTAAGAACCCAATAAAATATTTAAATGCGGTTATTGAGAAAATAATGGAGTTAAAAAAAGGGTGAGTTATTATAGCAGGTGATTTTAATTTCTGTATGCAACCTGAGATAGATAGTACGTCCTGGGTGCAGGGGATCGGGGATGCTAGATTGAAGATATAAAAAAAAAATTGCATCAGAACCAGCTGATGGATGCATGGAGGATACAACATGCGAAAACACAAGACTGTGCGTTCCACTCCCCTGTACATGGGATGTACTCAAGAATAGTTTATTTTCTGATTGAACATAGGTTACTGGATTCAGTGATTAGTACAAATATAGAAGTCACATCTTTCTCAGGCCATGCCCCAGTAACAATAAAAATGAGCATAAGTAGGGCCCAAGAGAGGGTAAATTTATGGAGACTAAACGAATAACTAATCCAGGGTAAAGAAGCAGAGAATAGGATAACAAAAAAATTAGAAGATTACTTTAAAACTAATGATACTGAAGAAGTAATGGCAGCGACACTGTGTGAGGCCCACAAGGCCTACATAAGAGGAACACTGATGGGAGCAGAAAAAAAAGGAAAGAATAAGGAAAAGGGAGGTATTAATGAAAGAAACATATGATTTAGAACAGCAACATAAAAAAGGCAGAGAAAGAAGTGAAAAAGGAGCGCACCATAAAAAGAGATCAATTAAAAGAACGGATAGAACAAGAAAGTACTTACAATAGGAAGAGAGAAAGATAGGTATCTAGGAGGGAACAAAATGGGGAAGTACCTGGCTCGAGTACTGAAAAGGAAAAAAACCTCAAAATTATATAGAGAAAATCCAAAGTAGTACAGTTGTCTATGCCAAAATTCCACAATTTGGCCATCTAGTATATCATAGTCCTTCACGGACCTGTTTGCCAACCAATCCCCACTGGTTCAACTATAGGTGATCTCTAATAATCCCCCTTTTTGGTTATCCATGCCTTGTCATTATTGCCTTTTTTTCTTTTCCCTTCTCTCCTTTTCTCTTTCTTTTTTCTCTTCCTGTCATTTCCTGACTATTGTTAGCAGTTTTAGCCGTTCCAATAACTTTATCATGTATTCTGTACAATTAACCTGAATTTGGTTTCCATATAGATGGTACAGTGTGCATCCCTGTTGCCTATGCCCATAGTAAGTACGGATGCATTGTCAGGGTTTACTTTTGATATCATGCGGCCGCCAAGCGCCACGCCCCCTCTGCAGGGCGATTGGCGCTTTGGGTAACCCTGGTATCCAGGTCACCCAGTAATGCAACCGCTCCTTCCCTGTCCTGCGCGTCGGCGGTTCCCATACTGACGCAATGGATTGGGACATGCGTGGTATGCATTCGACGGCCGGCCTGGATGACGTCACATCAGTTCTCACTGATTGGTGACCACAGGCGGGGCGTGTGTACAAGAGACGCTCTCTGCGTCTCTCATCTCACGCTCCACACAGCTAGTCGCTCCATGTCTGAGCGGCAGTGTGGCTGTTACCTGCTACCTACAGTGTCTGCTTCAATCCCGAATCACCAAGGTATGTGATAGCTCTATTCCAGATACTCAGCACACAATGGGTATACTGTGTTACATTTACTAAATCCTTACCTATTTATGTTTATACTTTTCTTTTCCTTCTTGTGGGTCTGCCTGTTTGACTTAACCATACGATCTGGATATGGAGCAACCCATATAAGCTTAGCCATACGACTTGGATATGGAGCAACCCCTGTAAGCTTCCTCAAAGACTTGATATAATTATATCTTTGTCTCCTGCTATCAACTGAGATACCATCCATCCTTGTCATATGCTTATTGTGGTCTATCTTTGCACCATTGGGCTGAAGTCCTAGAATCTAGTGGAGACACGTTTTACTTTTATGCATATACATATTGTTCAACCCACCAAATTTTATCTTGGTAAGTGCAATAATTTTTATTATTTCATTAATATCATGCATATTTAGTGGCTGCAGCATATGAAAAATAAAAACAATTAAAATAATTATAAAATAAATACCTACCATTAATCCCCCTCTTAGCAGAATACATATCTTTTACCAGATAATATATACCAGGAATCAATAGCCACTACTGACAGCCAACTAACACCCTTTATTGCTGGTGGTAATATTTATATGTGGCTACTGGCAATATAGTACTTTATGGCATTAGGTTATTAGCAGGTATAGGCAATACTCTACCTTATTGTACCAGTATATAAGTGGGTCTCTCCTATTGGCCTATGCGAATATACTATAATCGGTACCACGCCTACTTTCTAATAATCACTAAGTATTAATTGTCCCCCTTAAGGGACAACTGCGATTAGACATCTACTGTACATCTGTTTATGGTTAGAGTCATCAGCCCCTCAGACTGAACCTCCCTTCTCTCTTCTCTTTTTTCTTTCCTTCTCTCATAACTTTACCTTCCCTTCTCTCCTAGTTCCCCCCCTTTTTTCTTGTCTCATTCCTTCTTTTTCTCCCCCCCCCCCCTTTAAGTTCCAGTTTCACACATTTTCCTTTCTATTTTTTCTTTTTTCTGTTTTCTTTCTTCCTTTTTCTCCATATATCGTTCCCTTCACCTGGCAGTCACAATTGTTGTGATTCAAACAGACAAAATTAGACATATAGGTCACATACCAATATTACTACCATGTTACACATGTCCCCATGATGTCTGAATATTACCCTGACTGTATCTTAGTACCATCCTTTGGGCCTTAGTGATGGATGTACCAATACCCGTAATATTTTGTGCATCTATTCTCTTTTATCATTATGAATCTTTATCCTCATTGTAATTTTTGGATGTATTGTATATTCCAGTATTTTGTTTTGTGCTCCTGAAGAAGCGCTACAGCGTGCAACATGTTGAGCGAGTTCTCACCATCGTTAATCATCTCTGCATAGCTTTTCTTTAAATTTCTATATAATCGTATGTATATTGGTAACTCCAAATACTGTATAATTGATTTCTATACTACCAAGCTGTGTATGGAGTGTATAAATTGTAAATGTATGGTTATGAACTCATTCCTGTCTCTGTCCTTGTCCTTTTTATAAATTTTTATCAATCTTCAATAAATTGGATTTTAATCAGATTACTATAGTGTTTACTGTGCCAAGAAAGGCCAAAGCCCAATTTTTCTTCCTTTATGTGTACAGGGGAAATTGTATTTACTACAAAGGGGATAGCAGGTGTATTTCAAAAATGTTATGAAGAACTGTACTCAGTAAAACAGAAAGAGACCCTAGAGCAGGAAAAAGAGAGGAGAGAGAAAATGATAATGTTCCTGAGGGAAGTAAGTCTAAATAAAATCTCAGAAGACAGATTAAACACCCTAGAAGAACCTATTACAGAAGAAGAAATAGGTCGGATCCTAAAATATACAGCCTCAGGGAAAAGTCCAGGCCCAGATGGGCTGACAATATTTTACTATAAGAGGTTATAAGAGGAAATATTAATCCCTAGATTATGTACGTATATGAATGGGATAGGATCAAGTTGGGAGATGAGTAGGGATGCCCTAGCAGCACTTATTACAATTATCCCAAAGGAAAGGAAAAACGCTACCCTGTGTTCAAGTTACAGACCTATCTCTTTGCTAAATGCAGATACGAAACTATTCGCTAAGGTTTTAGCAAGTAGGATGAAAACGGTAATGAACAACTTGCGGACCAGGTCAGATTCATTCCAGGAAGGGAAGGGAGGGATAATGGGGTTAGAACACTGTTACTCACACATGAAATAAACATAAGTGTGTCCCCAGGACTACTACTCTCAATAGACAAAGAAAAAGTGTTTGATAAGGTAGACTGAGGATTCATGATGAAGACACTGGAGTTAATGGGAGTAGGCCCAAAGATGACCAACTGGATTGAAACATTGTGCAACCACCCAACAACTAGAGTAAATGGGTCAGTGTTTATGCCCTTTGAGATGCAAAACGGAACCAGACAGGGTTGTCCCCTGCCCCCCCTGTTGTTTTTTCTCTCACAGGAGCCACTTCTGGCAGTGGCCAGACAGAATCCAGACATAGGGGGAATCAGGATTGGAGATGAAGAGCACAAACTGGCAGCATATGCCGATGATATACCGTTTTACATCACCAAACCTAGAGTAACTCTTCCCAACCTAATGAAATTACTAAAAACCTATGGGGAAAGATCAAATTTTAAAATGAACCCCTTGAAATCAGAGATTCTCAATATTAACATAAAGAAACAGGACGTGTAGATATTCCAACAAGAGTTCCCATTTATACGGCAAGAAAAGGAATTAAAATATTTGGGAGTAAAAATAACACCATCTGAAGAGACAATATACCAAGTAAATTTTATTCCGCCTCTGAATGAAACAAAAATGGAAATTAATAAAACTGCAACAGAACACCTCCCCTGGTTAGGCAGGATTAATATTTTTGAAATGGCAATTTTGCCTAAGACTACGTATAAAGTGCAGATGCTGCCAATCCCCCTCCCACAAGCATACTTTAATACATTAAAAACATTATTACTCAGGTTTATAGGGCAGAAAAAGAAGCAGAGGATAAGCCTTGTGGTACTGAACAAAGACAAAAAGCAAGGGGGGCTGGGGGTGCCGGATATGAAAAAATAATATAATACAATATTACTATCATGGGTGTTAGAATGGGTAAAAACGAACAAGGAAAAAATATGGGTTAAATTGGAAAACACGATTAGCAATGTTGCACTGGGGAAAATAATATGGATATCACCATACAGAGTACAGAGAAATAAGCGAAAATGCACATGTTATCACAAAGAAAATTTTGGTAATTTGGGATTTCATGCACATGAAGGAAAAAAGGGAATTTATTTCAGCCTTGATACTATTAAAAGAAACTAACTTTTTTGGATTAAAAAAGAAGGCGCACAACTAAAAGATATCACGAGGAAAGGTAAAATATACACGTTACAGGAGTTAAAACAAAAAAATAGTTAATGGTAATACACAAATTCCAGTGCTCTCACACTTTGAATGACAATTACTCAGTCATGCTACACTGTATCCAAACACATTTTTTATCATTTTAAAATTGTGAACATTTTGAAAAAAAAAAACACTTTTTTAAGTTTCTATTGTAAAATTTTGAAAATAAGTTATTTTTCTTCATAAATTTGGGCCAAAATTTATACTGCTACATATCTTTGTAAAAATAACGAAAATTAGTGGATATTATTTATTCTGTGTGAAAGTTATACAAGCTATGGTTCCAATCACTGAAAATTGATCACATCTGATCACACCTGATGTACTGAAGGCCTATCTCATTTCTTGAGACACTAACAAGTCAGGAAAGTAGACAGTCCAAGGTATTTAGTTAGAGGTATGGTGAGTTTTTTGAAGTAGCAATTTTTTCCCACAATTCTTGGGAAAATTAAGACATTTTTTGCTTTGTTTTTTACACAAACTTGTCATATTAACAGGTTATTTCTCACACTCAGCATATAATACTTGCAACTACATTCCAAAATACATTTTGCTACTCCTCCTGAGTATGGCAATGCCATATGTGTGAGATTTTTACACAGCCTGGCCACATACAGAGGCTGAACATCCAAGTAGCACCTCCAGGCGTTCTAGGAGCAAAATAAAACATATAATTTCATGACGACCTATCTCTCTTTTGAAGACCCTGGAGCACAAGGACAATGGAAAAGCCCACAAAATTACCCCATTTTGAAAAGCAAACACCCCATCGTATAATCTATGAGACATAATGAGTCTTTTGAACAGTTCATTTTTTTTCCAGAAGTTTTCAGAAAACGTGGCAAAAAATGAAAACACATTTTTTTTTTTTTTTTACACAAAGTTGTCCAATTATAAGATATTTCCAACACATAGCATGTACATAGCAAAAATGACACCCCAAAATACATTCTGCTACTCCTCCTGAGTCCTCCACATGTGTGACCCTTTTACACAGCCTGGCCATATACAGAGGCCTAACATCCAAGTAGCACTTCTAGGCATTCTAGAAACATACATTTTCTGACTACCGATCACATTTTTGAAGGCCGTGCATATTTATAACACATAGCATGTACATACCAAATAACAAAAGATTACCTGTGGTTTTAGTAATGCAATGGTCCACAGAGGAGAGCATTGGTCCAGGCAGCAGGCAGGGATGTGGCCAGCGACCGCAAAAGCAATTGTCAAGGCAGCAGGTAGGAATACTGTCCATAGTTCATACAGGTAGAGATACTGTCAGCACAGCCAAAGCACAGGCAAAGCATTGGTCCAGGTAGCAGGCAGAGATGCGCAAGCAGAAATACTGTCCATAGTCAGTAGAGGCAGCAGGTAGAGATATAGTCAACACAGCCAAAGTATTGGTCCAGGCAGCAGGAAGGACCATCAAGCTTAGGGCCAGGGGAACAGGGGTAGAGGCTTCTCCCACCCAAATCTCTTTAAAGCCTCCGGGCAACCAGACTCTGTTCTGGGAACATTGAAAACCAAAAACTGATTTTCTCTACTCAGAACGCTATTCTGAATCCCCTCACATATGTGAGACCCCTGTGTACTAAAGTAGAAGGGCAAAGGATCAGTCCAAGTGGCAGGCAAAAACATTGTTGATTAACAGGTTGAGGTCGGTGCACAAGGAAGTCAGAAACACGGATGAGCCGAACACCCCCGCTTCGGTTTGCAGCAGAACATGCAAACAGGCAAAAAATTTGTACAAACAAACGAACGCTGTTAAAGTCTATAGGACACGAATGTGAAAAACCAAAAGTGCTAATTTTAAGGGTTAATATGCAAGTTATTGTCACAAAAAGTGTTTGGGGGCCTGGGTCCTGCCCAAGGGGACATGTATCAATGCAAAAAAAAGTTTTAAAAACGGACATTTTTTCAGGAGCAGTGATTTTAATAATGCTTAAAGTGAAACAATAAAAGTGAAATATTCCTTTAAATTTTGTACCTGGGTGGTGTCTATAGTATGCCTGTAAAGTGGCGCATTTTTCCCATGTTTAGAATGATCCCTGCACAAAATGACATTTCTAAAGGAAAAAATGTAATTTAAAAGTACTCGCGGCTATAATGTATTGTCTATGGGAGAAATCAAAAGTGCTCATTTTAAAGGCTTATATGCATGGTATTGTCATAAAAAGTGTTTGGGGACCTGGGTCCTGCCCCAGGGTACAGGTATCAATTAGGGATGAGCCGAACACCCCCCTGTTCGGTTCGCACCAGAACATGCGAACAGGAAAAAAGTTTGCTCGAACACGCGAACACCATTAAAGTCTATGGGACACGAACATGAATAATCAAAAGTGCTAATTTTAAAGGCTTATATGCAAGTTATTGTCATAAAATGTGTTTGGGGACCCGAGTCCTGCCCCAGGGGACATGGATCAATGCAAAAAAAGTTTTAAAAACGGACGTTTTTTCAGGAGAAGTGATTTTAATAATGCTTAAAGTCAAACAATAAAAGTGTAATATCCCTTTAAATTTCGTAGCTGGGGGGTGTCTATAGTATGCCTGTAAAGGGGCGCATGTTTCCCGTGTTTAGAACAGTCTGACAGCAAAATGACATTTCGAAGGAAAAATTCCATTCAAAACTACCCGCGGCTATTGCATTGCCGACAATACACATAGAAGTTCATTGATAAAAACGGCATGGGAATTCAACACAGGGAAACCCCGAACCAAAATTTAAAAAAAAAATGATGTGGGAGTCCCCCTAAATTCCATACCAGGCCCTTCAGGTCTGGTATGGATATTAAGGGGAACCCTGGCCAAAATTAAAAAAAAAAAATGACGTGGGGTTCCCCCTAAATTCCATACCAGACCCTTCAGGTCTGGTATGGATTTTAAAGGGAACCCCGTGCCAAAAAAAAAAAAAAAACAGCGTGGGGTCCCCCCAAAAATCCATACCAGACCCTTATCTGAGCACGCAACCTGGCAGGCCGCAGGAAAAGAGGGGGGGATGAGAGTGCGGCCCCCCCTCCTGAACCATACCAGGCCACATGCTCTCAACATTGGGAGGGTGCTTTGGGGTAGCCCCCCAAAACACCTTGTCCCCATGTTGATGAGGACAAGGGCCTCATCCCCACAACCCTGGCCAGTGGTTGTGGGGGTCCGCAGGCGGGGGGCTTATCGGAATCTGGAAGCCCCCTTTAACAAGGGGACCCCCAGATCCCAGCCCCCCCTGTGTGAAATGGTAAGGGGGTACTTACCCCTACCATTTCACTAAAAAACTGTCAAAAATGTTAAAAATGACAAGAGACAGTTTTTGACAATTCCTTTATTTAAATGCTTCTTCTTTCTTCTATCTTCCTTCATCTTCTTCTGGTTCTTCTGGCTCTTCTGGTTCTTCCTCCGGCGTTCTCATCCAGCATCTCCTCCGCGGCGTCTTCTATCTTCTTCTCCTCGAGCTGCTCCACACCCATGGCATGGGGGGAGGCTCCCGCTCTTCTCTTCATCTTCTTCTTCATCCTCTTCTCTTCTTCCTTCTTCTCTTCTTCATTTTCTTCTCCAGGCCGCTCCGCACCCATGCTGGCATGGAGGGAGGCTCCCGCTGTGTGACGGAGTCTCCTCGTCTGACGGTTCTTAAATAACGGGGGCGGGGCCACCCGGTGACCCCGCCCCCCTCCAACGCACGGTGACTTGACGGGACTTCCCTGTGACGTCACAGGGAATGCCACAGGGAAGTCCCGTCATGTCCCGTGCGTCAGAGGGGGCGGGGTCACCGGGTGGCCCCGCCCCCGTTACTTAAGAACCGTCAGATGAGGAGACGCTGTCACACAGCGGGAGCCTCCCTCCATGCCAGCATGGATGCGGAGCGGCCCGGAGAAGAAAATGAAGAAGAGAAGAAGAGAAGAAGGAAGAAGAGACGAGGATGAAGATGAAGAGAAGAGCAGGAGACTCCCCCCATGCCATGGGTGCGGAGTGGCCCGAGGAGAAGAAGATAGAAGACGCCGTGGAGGAGATGCTGGACGAGAACGCCGGAGGAAGAACCAGAAGAGCCAGAAAAACCAGAAGATGAAGGAAGATAGAAGAAAGAAGAAGCATTTAAATAAAGGAATTGTCAAAAACTGTCTCTTGTCATTTTTAACATTTTTGACAGTTTTTTAGTGAAATGGTAGGGGTAAGTACCCACTTACCATTTCACACAGGGGGGGGCGGGATCTGGGGGTTCCCTTGTTAAAGGGGGCTTCCAGATTCTGATAAGCCCCCCGCCCGCAGACCCCCACAACCACCGGCCAGGGTTGTGGGGATGAGGCCCTTGTCCTCATCAACATGGGGACAAGGTGTTTTTGGGGGCTACCCCAAAGCACCCTCCCAATGTTGAGGGCATGTGGCCTGGTATAGTTCAGGAGGGGGGGCTGCACTTTTGTCCCCCCCCTCTTTTCCTGCGGCCTGCCAGGTTGTGTGCTCGGATAAGGGTCTGGTATGGATTTTTGGGGGGACCCCACGCCATTTTTTTATTTTTTTTTTTGGCGCGGGGTTCCCCTTAAAATCCATACCAGACCTGAAGGGTCTGGTATGGAATTTAGGGGGAACCCAACGTCATTTTTTTAAAAAATTTTGGCCGGGGTTCCCCTTAACCACTTCACGCCCGCGCTATAGCCGAAAGACGGCTGCAGCGCGGACGCTATCTGCTGGGTGGACGTCCCTGGACGTCCAGCTGTTTACTTCCGCAATGCGCACTCCCGCGGGTGCGCATCGCGGAAGTTCTGTGCTGGCCGTGTCCCTCGGACACAGCCAGTCACAGATCGCCGTAAACGGCCAATGACAGCGGCCGTTTACAGTGCGATCGGCGGTGCCAATGAGAGAGGATCTCATATGTAAACATATGAGATCATCTCTCATCGCCGGCTCTCCCTCCTCACACAGAGACAGCGTGTGAGGAGGGAGAGCGAACCGCTGCAGCGGTGAGTGGGGAAAAAAAAAAACTAAAAAAAGTCGTCAGTGTCTCCTGTCATCCCTCCCCACTGTCTGTCGCCAGTGCCATCCGTCCCCACAGCCATCCCTCCCCAGTGCCATCCGTCCCAACTGCCATCCCTCCCCAGTGCCACCCGTCCCTACTGTCATCCCTCCCCAGTGCCATCTGTCCACAGTGCCATCCCTCCCCACTGTCATCCCTCCCCAGTGCCATCTGTCCACAGTGCCATCCCTCCCCACTGTCATCCCTCCCCAGTGCCATCTGTCCACAGTGCCATCCCTCCCCACTGTCATCCCTCCCCAGTGCCATCTGTCCACAGTGCCATCCCTCCCCACTGTCATCCCTTCCCAGTGCCATCTGTCCACAGTGCCATCCCTCCCCACTGTCATTCCTCCCCAGTGCCATCCCTCCCCAGTGCCATCTGTCCACAGTACCATCCCTCCCCACTGTCATCCCTCCCCAGTGCCATCTGTCCACAGTGCCATCCCTCCCCACTGTCATCCCTCCCCAGTACCATCTGTCCACAGTGCCATCCCTCCCCACTGTCATCCCTCCCCAGTGCCATCCCTCCCCAGTGCCATCTGTCCACAGTGCCATCCCTCCCCAGTGCCACGTATCAGTGGCATCTGTCATCAGTGTCACGTGTCATCAGTGCCACGTATTAGTGCCATCTGTCATGAGTGCCATCTGTCATCAGTGCCACGTATTAGTGCCATCTGTCATCAGTGTCACGTGTCATCAGTGCCACGTATTAGTGCCATCTGTCATGAGTGCCATCTGTCATCAGTGCCACGTATTAGTGCCATCTGTCATCAGTGCCACGTATTAGTGCCATCTGTCATCACTGCCACGTGTCATTAGTGCCACATATTAGTGCCATCTGTCATCAGTGTCAAGTGTCATCAGTGCCACATATTAGTGTCATCAGTATCAAGTGTCATCAGTGCCACGTATTAGTGCCATCTGTCAGTGCCACGTATTAGTGCCAAATGTCATCAGTGCCACGTATTAGTGCCATCTGTCAGTGCCACATATTAGTGCCAAATGTCATCAGTGCCACGTATTAGTGCCATCTGTCATCAGTGTCATCAGTGCCACATATTAGTGCCATCTGTCATCAATGCCACGTCAGTGTCATCAGTGCCATCTGTCATCAGTGCCACGTCAGTGTCATCAGTGCCACATATCAGTGCCATCTGTCATCAGTGTCACATGTCATTGTCCTGGTGCTCCAGGGCCTTCAAAAGTGTAATAGGCAGTCAACAAGTTAGATGTGTAATTTATGCTCCTAGAACACCTGATGGCGCTCCCTGCATGTTGGGCCTCTGTATGTGGCCAGGCTGTGAAAAAGTCCCACACATGTGGTATCGTAATACTCAGGAGGAGTAGCAGAATGTATTTTGGGGTGTTATTTGTGGTATATACATGTCATGTGAGAGAAATAACCTATTACAATGACAATTTTGTGGGGAAAAAAAAAAAATCTTCATTTTGCAAAGAATTGTGGGAAAAAATGACAACATCAAAAACCTCACCATGCATCTTACTAAATACCTTGGATTGTCTACTTTCAAAAAAGGGGTCATTTGGGGGGTATTTGTACTTTCCTGACTTGTTCGGATTGCAAGAAATGAGATCAGTCCACCAGTACATCAGGTGTGATCAATTTCTTATGATTTGCACCATAACCTGTAGACTCTCTAACTTTCACAAAGACCAAATAATATCCACTAATTTGGGTTATTTTTACCAAAGATATGTAGCAGTATAAATTGTGGCCAAAATTTATAAAGAAAAATTAATAATTTGCAAAATTTTATCACAGAAACTAAGAAAAATGCGTTTTTTTTTCAAAATTTTCGGTCTTTTTTTATTTATAGCGCAAAAAATAAAAAACCCAGAGATGATCAAATACCACCAAAAGAAAGCTCTATTTGTAAGAAAAAAAGGACAAAAAAATCATTTGGGTACCGTATTTCATGACTGAGTAATTGTCATTCAAAGTGTGAGAGCACTGAAAGCTGAAAATTGGTCTGGGCAGGAGGGGGGTTTAAGTGCCCAGTAAGCAAGTGGTTAATATCCATACCAGACCTGAAGGGCCTGGTATGGAATTTAGGGGGACTCCCACGTCATTTTTTTTTTTAATTTTGGTTCGGGGTTTCCCTGTGTTGAATTCCCATGCCGTTTTTATCAATGAACTTCTATCTGTATTGTCGGCAATGCAATAGCCGCGGGTAGTTTTGAATGGAATTTTTCCTTCAAAATGTCATTTTGCTGTCAGACTGTTCTAAACATGGGAAACATGCGCCCCTTTACAGGCATACTATAGACACCCCCCAGGTACGAAATTTAAAGGGATATTACACTTTTATTGTTTGACTTTAAGCATTATTAAAATCACTGCTCCTGAAAAAACGGCCGTTTTTAAAACTTTTTTTGCATTGATCCATGTCCCCTGGGGCAGGACCCGGGTCCCCAAACACTTTTTATGACAATAACTTGCATATAAGCCTTTAAAATTAGCACTTTTGATTTCTCCCATAGACTTTTAAAGGGTGTTCTGCGGCATTCGAATTTGCAGCGAACACCCCAAATTGTTCGCTGTTCGGCGAACTTGCGAACAGCCAATGTTCTCGAACTCGGAGCTCATCCCTAGTATCAATGCAAAAAAAAGTTTAAAAAACGTCCATTTTTTCAGGAGCAGTGATTTTAATAATGCTTAAAGTGAAACAATAAAAGTGAAATATTCCTTTAAATTTCATACCTGGGGGGTGTCTATAGTATGCCTGTAAAGTGGCGCATTTTTCTCGCGTTTAGAACAGTCCCTGCACAAAATTACATTTCTAAAGCAAAAAAGTCATTTAAAAGTACTAGCGGCTATAATGAATTGTCGGGTCTCGGCAATACCGATAAAAGTCATTGAAAAAAAGGCATGGGATCCCCCAGTCCATTACCAGGCCCTTTGGATCCCAATAACCCCCCCACCCACAGACCCCCACAACCACCGGGCAAGGGTTGTGGGGATGAGGCCCTTGTCCCCATCAACATGGGGACAAAGTGCTTTGGGGGCTACCCCAAAGCACCCTCCCCATGTTGAGGGCATGTGGCCTGGTACGGTTCAGGAGGGGGAGCGCTCTCTCATCCCCCCTCTTTTCCTGTGCCCTGCCAGGTTGCACACTCGGATAAGGGTCTGGTATAGATTTTTTTTTTAATTTTGGCGCGGGGTTCCCCTTAATATCCATACCAGACCTGAAAACTGGAATTAAAACTGGCTACAAGGGCGAGTTCAGATGGTAGTGATAAATGTGGAGTACTGGAAATGGTCAGGGGTGGAAAGCGGGGTCACCCAGGGTTCTGTGCTGGGACCAATCCTATTTAATTCAATCATAAACGACCTAGAGGATGTGATTAATAGTTCAATCTCTGTATTTGCAGACAACACTAAGCTAAACAGGGCAATAACTTCTCTGCAGGATGATGAAACCTTGCAAGAAGATCTGGACCAATTAATGGGGTGGGCAACTACATGGCAAATGAGGTTTAGTGTGGAAAAATGTAAAATAATGCATTTGGGTGGCAAAAATATGAATGCAATCTACTCACTTGGGGGAGAACCTCTGCGGGAATCTAGGATGGAAAAGGACCTGGGGTCCTAGTAGATGACAGGCTCAGTAATGGCATGCAATGCCAAGCTGCTGCAAGCAAAGCAAACAGAATATTGGCATGCATTAAAAAGTTGATTAACTCCAGAGATAACACAATAATTCTGACACTCTACAAGACTCTGGTCCGACCGCACCTGGAGTATGCTGTCCAGTTCTGGGCACAAGTCCTCAGGAAGGATGTGCTGGAATTGGAGAGAGTCCAGAGAAGGACAACAAAACTAATAATGGGTCTGGAGGACATTAGTTATAAGGAAACTGTACGAGCACTGAACTTATTTTCTCTGGAGAAGAGATGCTTGAGAGGCGATATGATTTCAATGTACAAATACCGTACGGATGACCCCACAATAGGGTTAAAACCTTTCCTGCATAAGGGAATTTAATAAGACAATCGGCCATTCACTAAAATTAGAAGAAATGCGGTTTAACCTCAAACTGCGTAGAGGGTTCTGTACTGTAAGAGCGGTAAGGGTGTGAAATTCCCTTCCACAGGCGGTGGTTTCAGCAGAGAGCATCGATAATTTCCAAAAACCATTAGATAAGCACCTGAACGACTACAACATACAGCATATATATACAACAACAATGTAATACTGACATATAATCACATACATAGGTTGGACTTGATGGACTTTTGTCTTTTTTCAGCCTCACCTACTATGTAATTCCTGCCCCATGCTTGCTAAACCATATGTTCATGGTCATATGTTCATACCCTGTGACTGAAAGGGTGATCCAGCATGACAGATATATTACATTCCATTTGCTAGTGGAAGGCATGGATAGCCTTCTGGAGAAATAGTGGCTGTTGGGGACCTGTCACTGTAAGCTGTATGCTTTTGAAATATAGAAGTGTCATTATATTTATTATATGATACTGTAAAGTACAACCTATCTATTTATGTTTCAGATAACAATAAAACATTTGTGTTTCTTGAAGAAGCAGACTTTGACCTGTGAAACATGTTCAATTGGTTGTGGAGACCCTATTTTCCATCCCTTTGATTGTGACCAATGGTTGGAATTATCTATGTAAATCTTGGGTGATATCCCAGTCTGAGAGATGTATAGTGTCAACAACATGTGCAATGGACATTCTTTTTTAAAGTTTGATTTTAATTGATTGAATAAAATTTAGATATTTTTATATATAAGTGTATGTAGTATGGTGCTATGGTCCTAACAGGTTTGCTTGGAGGGATTCTATCTCAATGTCCAATGTTGAGGAATGTGGTACCTAAAAACTATGTAAACCTTGTTATTATCATTCCCCCATATTTTCTTGATCACTCTTTTGTGTAATCAAGGAAAGCCGCAAGTTATATCACATTATATATAATTAAATTATATCTAAATACACTATATAACCAAAAGTATTGTGACACCTGCCTTTACATGTACATGAACTTTAATGACATCCCAGTCTAAAGCCTCTTACACACGATCGGATTTACCAATGGGAATTGTGTGATGACAGGCTTTTGGCAGAAAATTTGACCGTTTGTATGCTCCATCGGACAATTGGTCAGATTTTCCGCAGACAAAGGTCGGATGGCAGGCTTTAAAATTTTCCACGGACAAATGTGTGTTGTGGGATTTTCCGATCGTGTGTACACAAGTCCGTCGGACATAAGTCTAAAGTACAAACATGCATGCTCAGAAGCAAGGACGAGCCAGAAGTGGTCGGTCTTGTAAACTAGCGCTCGTAGTGTGCACATATTCTCTTCTTCAATTAAGTAATAATGAAGCTGCTTTGCTGGTGATACTGATGGAGTTATGGCAAACAAATTTTCAAAGGCTTTTTTTTTCTGGTGATCTCAAGAATAATATTATTATGCTTGTTACATCACCATTATCCTGTAGTTTTTAAGATCAAAGATACAATTATGTTGGTGTCCCTTGTTAATTTTACATTGTATTTTTAAATGTAACTGCCTACTCCCAAACTGTCATTTGAAGTAAAACGCATAGCCAAGTATTATTCTACACATTTTTTTTATTGTGCTTTAAAGAAAGAAAACAAATAAAATTAGACATGCTATCTGTCAATAGAACTTAACCAAAATGTGCATTCTATGCCATCCAGAGATAATTCCGAAAATCATCTGGATTATTCTCCTGGAGCTCCCGCAGCAAAGGCATATGACATACTTGGTCACGATTAATAAAGCAACTAATTTTTAGTCCAAGAAATCCTCCTCCTCCTGTTCCTGGACTGGACTTGGGTCAAAGCAATAACTCCAAGGCCAATAATAAATAACACGTTATCTCCTCCGATTCCGCAACATGGCTGGTTGACGAACGTCCGTTCAGAAACAAACTGAAAAGCGCAAAATTAAAAGCGCAAATTGAAAAGCACGAATCAACACTCACCAAACTTCTACTTACATGAAATTAACAACAATTGTGTGCCGTTTGTATGCAAGACAAGTTTGGGGCCAACGCCCTTCGGACAAAAGTCTGTGGTTTTGTCTGCGAAAAATCCGATCGTGTGTACAAGGCTTTAGTCCGTAGGGTTCAAATTGAGTTGGTCCACCCTTTGCAGCTATAACAGCTTCAATTCTTCTGGGAAGGCTGTCCACAAGGTTAAGGAGTGTGTCTATGGAAATGTTTGACCATTCTTCCAGAAGCGAATTTGTGAAGTCAGGCACTGATGTGGACGAGAAAGCCTAGCTTGCCGTCTATGCTCTAATTCATCCCAAAGGTGTTCTATAGGTTGAGGTCAGGACTCTGTGCAGGCCAGTCAAGTTCCTCCACCCCAAACACGCTCATCCATGTCTTTTTGGACCTTGTTTGTGCACTGGTGAGGAGTCATGTTGGAACAGGAAGGGGCCCTCCCCAAACTGTTCCCACAAAGTTGCATGAAATTGCCCAAAATGTCTTGGTATGATGACACCTTAAGAGTTTCCTTCACTGGAACTAAGGGGCCAAGCCCAACCCCTGAAAAACAACTCCACACCATAATCCCCCTCCACCAAATGATTTGGACCAGAGCACAAAGCAAGCTCTATAAAGACATGGATGAGCGAGTTTGGGGTGTAGAAACTTGACTGGCCAGCACAAAGTCCAGCCCTCAACCCAATAGAACACCTTTGGGATGAATTAGAGTGGAGACTGCGAACCAGAGCTTTTCGTCCAACATCAGTGCCTGACCTCAAAAATGCGCTTCTGGCAGTATGGTCAAAAATTCCCATAGACACACTACTAAACCTTGTGGACAGCTTTCCCAGAAAAGTTGAAATTGCTATAGCTGCAAAGGATGGGCCAACTCAATATTGAACCCTACGGACTAAGACTGGGATGCCATTAAAGTTTATGTGTGTAAAGGGAGGCGTCCCAATACTTTTGGGAGTTCCGTTTTAAGTGTGAAGGGTGGAAAAATATGCTAAAGTGAGGTTCAGAGAATTGACATAAGACTATATTAATTTCATATTAGTAACAACGTGCAAGAGAATTTGAAAAAACTCATGGACAAGTAAATTGAACACATGCTAATTTAATTTTACACTTCTGATTTTTTTTTTACCTTTAGGTCAAAACCACCAAACATATAAGGGGTACCCATCCTTCCTTTTACATCTTTATAATTTATTTATAATTTGGATACAATGAGGTACATTTGGTATTAAAGTGATGGATACTCACATTTGCTCTCCAAAAAGTGTAAGTAACTAACACTTTAATACCAACTCTACCTTGTAAAGTTGGTGGCTTTGACCTAAAATCCAAAATAAAATAAGTTGGGAGGAGCAAAAACTGAAACAGCCTGTAGTTTGTCTCATGGTCCATGCCAGAGATGAAAAAGGCGAGGGTTAGATTGAGCAATTTTCTCCAGTAAGAGGAGACAAATGTTGTATGCAATGCAATGACCCATACACAAACATAAAACAGCATATCCCTGTATGAGTCAAGTTTATAGTATTTTGCACATCTTGAGAATCAAACAAACATTGCGGTTTACTAAAGGGCTCAACCTTAATAAGGTTTGGAAGCCTAAGGACACAACATACAGAAAGAAGACTGTTGAGTTTTGAATGTCAGCAGTGGCTGGCAAGTGAAGGGATGTTGCTAAGAAGGTTGCAGTAAAGAGTTTTAAAATAAAATAGATAAAAACCCAGAGATCAAGAAATCTCTAGTGGTCATAATACAGAGTTAATATTTACAAAAAAAGGATTTATGCAATACAGTAGGGATGGGAACCAGGGAAAGAGGAGAGGTTGAACTATTGGAATTTGACAGAAAAAAATACTCAAAAACAAATAATATTAAACACATGCTATCTTCCACTTTATCATCTCCTGATTTTTTTTGTTATTATTTTAGGTCAAAACAATCAAACATATAAGGGGTACCCATCCTTTCTATTACATCTTCATAATTTATTTATAATTTAGAAATAAATCAGGTAGTGATGAATACTCATACTTGCTACTTGCTCTCAAAACAATGCAAGTACCTATGACTTTAATACCGAATCTACCTCATTGTATCCAAAAAATATTAATATGTAGGGAAGATCAGTACCCCTTTTAAATGTAGTAGTTTTGACCTAAAATGAAAAATATAAAAGTTGGGTGAAGCGAAATTATGTTTGTACACAAGTCCGTCGCACAAAAGTCCACGCATGCTCGGAAACAAGTACGAGCCGGAAGCGCTCGGTCTTATAAAACTAGCATTACGTAAGTCTTGTACGTCACTATATTCGTAATTGTTGGCCAACATTTGTGTGACCGTGTGTATGCAAGACAAGTTGGAGCCAACAACCTTCGAACAAAAATCCACGGTTTTGTTGTCGGAAAGTCCGATCGTGTGTACGGGGCATAAGACTGATTCGTTTTCCCCAATATGAGGAGAAAATTGTTGTTTGTGATACAATGGTCCATACACAAGTATAAAACAGTGGATCCCTGTATGACTCAAGTTAATAGTATTTTGCACATGTAGAAGATCAAACGAAGAAAAACCTAGTACCCACCACTAGTATTTTTTCAATTTAGCCCATGATCCCCCCCCCACCGGCAGAACACTCTAGTCAGCGCTAATCGGGAGCCCGTGGGCTGCTGGTTTTCCAGTATGCTTGACTAACAGAAGCTTCTGTTGGACCGGCTGCCATACACACGTGCCGAATGTCGCCCGACATTCAGCCCATCTGTACTAGGCTTAAGGACGGTACACACAGAAATTAGACTGTTGAGTTTTTAGTGTCATTAGCAGTGGCTGGCACGTAAAAAGAGATATTGGGTCCAGTAAGTAGCTAAAAACCCATTCTTAGATCAAGAAATCTCTAGAGGTCATAAAGCAGACATTTTAACAAAAACAAAACACAGTTTCACCACTTCCCGCCCGGCCTATAGCAGAATGACGGCCAGGCGGTGGCTCAGTTATCCTGACTGGGTGTCATATGAGGTCCTGCAGGATAACAGCCTCCGTGCGCCATGGGTGCACTCATCGCGCGATTGGTAGTGCGGTGTGTCAGTCTGACACACTGCTACGCTGATCTTGTTAAAGAGCCTCCGACGGAGGCTTTTTACCACGTGATCAGCCATGTCGAATCACGAGGCATAGCCGTTAATCGGTTTTTCCTCACTCGCGTCTGACAGACGTGAGTAGAGGAGAGCTGATCGGCAGCTCTCCTGACAGGGGGGGTCTGTGCTGATTGTTTATCATCGCAGCCCCCCCTCGGATGCCCACACTGGACCACCAGGGAAGCCGCCAGGACCACCAGGGAAGCCCCCAGCATGTGGATGGCCAGGTACATCCCCCATGGCCATCCACATGTGCAAATTAATGCCCAATCTATGCCAATCAGTGCCCAAAATGGGGCACTGACAGGCACCATTATGGAACAAATTAATTCAGTGATGCCCAGCAATGCCACCCATCAATGTCATCAGTGCTACCCGTCAATGCCCATCAGGGCCACCTATCAGTACCCATCCATGCCCATCAGTGCCCACCTATCAGTGCCCATCAGTGCCCATCCGCGCCACCTATCAGTGTCACCCATAAGTACCCATCAGTGCCACCCATAAGTACCCATCAGTGCTGTCTATGAGTGCCCATCAGTGCTGCCTATCAGTGCCCATCAGTGCCACCTATGTGTGCCTATCAGTGCCGCATACCAGTGCCACCTATCAGTGCTCATCAGTGCCACCTATTAGTGCCCATCAGTGCCACCTATCAGTGCCCATCATCAGTGCCCATCAGTGCCACCTCATCAGTGCCACCTCATTGGTGCCACCTCATCAGTGCCCATCAGTGCCGCCTTATTAGTGCCCATCATTGCAGCCATATCAGTGCCCGTCATTGAAGAAGAAAACGTACTTATTTACAAAAAAATTTTAACAGAAAAAAATAAAAATAGCAGAGGTGATCAAATACCACCAAAAGACAGCTCTATTTGTGGGAACAAAATGATAAAACATTTGTTTGGGTACAGTGTAGCACGACCGTGCAATTGTTATTCAAATTGTGACAGCGCTAAAAGCTGAAAATTGGCTTGGGGAGGAAGGTGTATAAGTGCCTGGTATTGAAGTGGTTAAGGGCAGTTGTAAGAGGTGCCATGGAATAAAGGTCTGAAGGGTGGAAGCCTTTTTTAGAAACCTAATTTGACCAATTGAACTCTAATACCAACTTATTATTAAGCATTGCTTCAGTACGGTAGAAGTCTACATTTTGGAGACCAGTGCACACCAAGTTCTCTACAAGTTTAAACAGACATAGTTTAATAATTTAACTTTTACCAAATGTTTTGAATAAATATCCTTTTGTTTATATACATCTTTAAACTGTCCTTGATCTCTTTATTCCTCAAGCTGTATATGAAAGGGTTTACAAAGGGTGTAAACACTGTATACAAGAAGGACATTATCTTACTGATTGTTCCTGATTTTCTTTCCTTTGGAATCAGATAAGTGGCAATTAGGGTTCCATAAAATAGAAACACAACAGTGAGATGAGAGCTACAAGTGGAAAAGGATTTCAGTCTTCCAGAAAAGGAGGACATCTTTAATATTGTTAAAACAATGTAAGTATATGAAACCACTATCACTAGGAAGGGGAATATTAGCACAGGAACACACAACAAGGTACTTTCCATTAGAACTGTGGATGTATCTGAGCAGGAAAGTTCCAAAAGAGGATTCAAATCACAATATAAATAGTCAATAACATTTAGTCCACAGAATTCTAGTTGACATATTTCAAGTGTTGATATTAATGATATAGAACAGCTGAAAATCCAGGATGCAAGAACTAGTTGAATGCAAAGTGATTGTTTCATAATGGAGACATAATGCAGAGGGGAGCAGATGGCTAGATAGCGGTCATAGGACATCACTGTCAGAAGGTAACATTCAAATGCTTCTATTGTGCCATAGACATAAAATTGAGCCATGCAACCAGAAAAGGATACAGAGGTCCTCTCATGTAGAACAATATGTAAAATGTTAGGAGCAATAGCTGTGATCAGCATGATGTCAGATATAGAGAGTTGGGAGAGAAAGAAGTACATGGGAGAATGAAGGATCTTGCTGTAATTTACCAGTATGATGATTAAACAGTTTCCACATATTGTCACAATGTATATAATAAGGACCAAGGTGAAGAGCAGCAGAGTATATACCGCCATGCTGTTAAATCCCAAAAAGAAGAATGTAGTAACATTAACATTATGTGTGGCCTGTTTGGAAGCAGAAAAGATTTATATAACATTTTAATATATTAAACAAAGCAGAAATAATATACATTGACTTAAATGATTGAAAGCAAATAAGGTGAACCTGTGACTTTGAATACCCTTTAAATACAGCTTGGGAAATTGGAAATTTAGAAGCTCAGTGAATGTTTTCTTTGCTAAATGGACTGTCTCTATTCTTTTAGTTAATTTTTAATATAAAAAAATGACATGATCATTGAGAAGAAGTGGAACTCTGGGCAAAAAAATTACATATGTAAAAGAAAAAAACATGATATGTAAAAAAAAAGCTTTTCAAAACTACATTTACATAGCAAGAATCTATCTATCTATCTATCTATCTATCTATCTATCTATCTATCTATCTATCTATCTATCTATCTATCTATCTATCTATCTATCTATCTATCTATCTATCTATCTATCTATCTATCTAACTATATATATATATATATATATATATATATATATATATATATATATATATATGTAGCATTTACTCACGGTGGAGCTGCTGGTTTAAAGCGGGCTGTTACCGTCACCTTCACTACCTTTATTTCACCAGAACCGGGTCTAGGGCCCCGTTGAGTTTACCATCATACAATGCAGGCACCGGGCACTTGAGTATCTTTTCCAATGCTTTAATAAACTTGAGTTGCAGGAAGTAGCAGGAAAGAGGTAGAAGGAAAATTGCAGGGAAGCTTAAATACCTTCTCTTAACGTTCTTAATGTAACTTTAGGAATTGAAAGCTTGTAGCTGAATGCACTCTCTCTGTAGAATTAAATCTTTGCCTGCCTGGACAGGTTTCTCTCACCAACCTAGCAGCCAGTACGTAGCACGAACAAAAGTCTCTGCCACAGACTTGATTGGAACAGATCCCGTATAATCCTCTGCCACAGGATGTAATGATTTACGGTGAATAGCAAACACAGCACTAGAACCTTTAAGCCAACCCGGCAGTACTATGTGGTAGGATTACTTTAGGATACGTCCTCCAACTGAGTCACCAGGCCCCTCTCCAGACCAGCACTCTGCATGATCCTTCCATGATGGGTCCTCCCTTGGGATCTTCTCAGTTGTCCAGCTTCTTCACACAGGATAGACAGCCCAGGACCATTCCTCTGCCGCTGTGGTAGGCCCCAGACAGGCTTCTGGGCCCACTCACATGCCGCAGCGATGTGGGCCTCCCGATCGGAGGACCATGAGGTAGTACTCTTAGTGCATACCTGTCGGCCCAGAGGGCCAGCAGGTGGACGGAAAACTGACCTCAAAACATGGCGTCTGTCCCATAAATACCCTCTCCCAGAATGTAACTCGGAGGACCTCCTCCACCGAGTTATTCCCTGGACAGAGGAGCACTCATACACTTCAACGTGTTGCCTTTCCAACACTGGCCCATAGTAACAACGACACCCACAGGCACAGTGCGAAATTACATGCAACTCAGCCGAGCTGGGGGGCGTGTCTGGACGTGAACAGAGGAAGACGTGCAGTGCTGAGCTCCGCACAAGCAGGGAGAATCCAGTGCCATCCGCCCCTTAATTCACCACACCGACACTCAAGTTTGTCTGCTACGACCCCTGGACCCCCTCTGCTGTATTTCTAGTGGGGTATTTCCGTGTTTCAGCGGATTAAACTTGTTTGGAGCCTACAGCTAGACCCGCACTAAAGACGCCGCTGCCATCTTGAGGCCTACAGGCCATCCGGAGTATCCCGTTCTCCACTCCCGGGATCCTGAGGCCCATCCGAGCACACTACCTCGGCTAACGAGTCCCTGCACCTCCGGAGGTCAGACACTGCCTACACAGCGGCGGAGAGTCACCCGGAATCCCTTAGCAGCGGCTCCGTTCTCCCGCGGCCTGCCACCATCTTGCGGCCTGCCATCTAATCCTCCTGACACAGTAAGTGACAAGGCAATCGCCTATTTTTTCTACACCGGATACCCCCAGCAGTATTTGCCTATCAATACTCACCCAGAATACCGTTTGCTGATCCATTAAGTGACATTTTAAGCCTGAACGGAGCGGAGTTCACCCGACCGGCTAACACCTTCAGGAAAGCCTGCGGCTTCGGCCTGTTTCTGGAGGACGGCGGCCATCTTGGTGCTCCAAATACTCCCATTATCAGTTTGCTCCTTTGTCTGCCTTATCAAAGCACTCTCACACTTCTTTCTCATCTACTGCCTCCCCCTTACACTGCTGGGACATATTGCTATTGCAGATACCCCGACCCTGGGCCCGGTAGGAATCCCCTGAGACTTGCATACTAACACATTGCCTGCACGGCTCCTGTTCCTACAATCTTTAGCCAAGCTGACTCTCCCTGCTTGTCTCAGTGACTATTGAAGTGAATCTACTATACTATTAAAGTGAACTACTATCAACACTTCATCTACCTTAAAATCTCTCTGCATGCTCACAATATTTTGATGTATATGTGGCACTGAACAGATGTGAGTAGGGGGTGCCCCTTACAGCTAACGGCCATACAGTTCCAGATATGCCTGCCAAGACACCTAAACTTCGGTCTGCCCCAGGTAAACGTACTGGCAAGAGGTCTCTGCCCATTCCAGTCTCAACGGGTTCCATTCAACAATACTTAGCCAACGCACGTGACGATCAAGCCCGAACCTCGAGAACAAGTGCTTCTCCATCATCCCACGCTGCTTCGGTGAGGGAGAGCTCTCCGGCCTCCTCCTATTGCTCCGATCTTATGGACGACACTGGATCCCCCGCTGGCTCCGAAATGACTACACTCATGAGCGGCCTCAAAAAAGAACTTGCAGGTATGTTTCACAGTTTGGAGAAATCCATTAAAAAATAAATAACTGCTGTGAGATCTGATATGTCACATATCTTGGTCAGAGTGGAAGAAACGGAACAACGGCAGGACGCGCACGCCTCAGCCATTAAAGAATTGCAGGACACTGTCACCCAGTTGGCATTCGCCCATAGGGCCTCTTTATATAAGCTCGAAGACCTCGAGAACCGGAATCGCAGAAATAATATTCATGTCAGAGGTCTACCGGAAGCAACTGGAGATAATGATCTTGAACCATCTATCAGAGGCATCTTTAACACCGTCCTGGGTAGATCCGCCACTGATCCATTGCGTTTCGATCATGTGCACCGTGCCCTAAGACCACGCAACACCAACTCGGACTTGCCCAGAGATGTTATCTGTCGCTTACACTACTTTGAAGACAAAAATGCTATCATGATGAAGATGCAGAGCCTACCTAACATTGACTTTGATGGGGCGGTCCTAACCTTGTATCCGGACCTTTCCAAGGATACTTTGGATCGCCGTAGATCCCTAAAGCCGCTCCTTGAACACCTACGCTCTGATGGGGTCACCTACAGATGGGGCTTTCCAGCCTGTCTGATAGCCACAAAAAATGGTCGTTCCCATACACTAAGATTTCCTGAGGAACTCCCAACTTTTCTGAAGGATCTTCATCTCTCGCCCATAGAGCTTCCAAGCTGGCAGGACCCAATTCCCAATTTCTCATGTCCAATGGAACCACTTTGGAGAAAAACCCCATCAAAGAAGAGACGCACTTCTCTTCCAGGCTCTGCACAAAAACATGGATGAACTGTTTTTTTTTATGCTTGTTTGCTCATACCAATTTCATCAATGTAGACTATTTTTCTCCTACTGGGTACAGTTTTTTTTTTTTTTTTCTCTTGTCTTTTATAGAGTCAGGTTTTGACCACAGTTTTTTTTTTTTTTTTTCTCCTAATGCTTGTCTGGCCATACATGGCCTAAGCTGACTTACAGTTGAACTGACCATTGTTCTCTTTTTTATGTTTTCTTTTATAGGTTAGTTCATGTTCCAATACAATTAACATCAGTGATACCTGGTAGGATACATAAAGTTCAACATGATCCTGGTCTTACATTGTTATTTTTCATATCTTTGGCTGGAACTAGATATTTACATATAGTTATGCTAATTTTCGTTTATAGGCCGTGCGCTGTGGGGGCGCATCTCCCTCACTATCCCTTCCCTTTAGCGTAGCCCCATCCCCCCCCTCTCCTTCTGGGGTTGGCGAACGCGAGCGGTCTTACAGTTATCCTATTCAATCCCTGTTCTGGGATTGGGCTGACCTCTCGCTTTCTCTTTCCCCAACGGGACCACTGCAGATTTCTGCGTGTTTTTCACATGTTTCCCACAAGTTCTTCAACGCACGTATGTAATTTTTACACGAGCTTATCTTCCTATTCCACTCTTTCTTTCTCTCTTCAAACTATCTCTTTCGTTTTTACCCCCTTATTCCCCCCTCCCTGCTGGCATGCATGGCAGGATAAGCTGAGAGACCACACTTTATTTTAACAAATGGCTACGATAAAAGTTATATCTTACAATGTCAGAGGCCTTAATGTCGCGGCTAAAGGACATCAAATTACTCGTGAACTTAAACAAGCCACCTGTTCCATTGCCTTTCTTCAAGAAACACATCTAACTCACACAACACCTGTTCAATTGACATCACCCCACTTCCCTCAGTGGTATTATAGTCTATCGGACACTAATAAAGCTAAAGGAGTGGCCATTGGTTTTTACAAGGATGTGTCCTTTAGGCTATACAATATGCTAGCAGATGATCATGGTCGCTTTCTTTTCCTCAGGGGTTTCATAGGTAACACTCAATGCACTCTCGCAAATGTATATTGTCCAAACCATAATCAACCTGCCTTTCTCTCACAAATTCTAACTAAACTGTCACACTTCGCTAAAGGACTTACTATCTTAGCGGGAGATATAAACATGCCATTAGATCCAGCACTTGATACGTCCCAAGGCCGCTCCAATATCTCTTTCAAACGATTGAAATTTGTTAAAAAAAGGCTTCTGGACCTTCAATTGATGGATGTCTGGCGCCTCCTTCATCCCAAAGAAAAAGATTTTTCACATTTTTCCACAACACACCAATCTTACTCGAGGATAGATAATATGTTTTTAGATCATTTTCACCTCCCCTTCTTACACTCTACTCACATAGGCACCGCATCTGTTTCAGACCATGCACCTGTGTCAATGACGTTGACTATGCCTTCACTACCAAGACATACTAACAACTGGAAACTTAATGACTCCCTTCTTTCTAATGAAGCTGAGATTTCCATGTTGGCATCTCATTTATCGCAATATTTCAAGGAAAACAAATCCTCTGACACTTCTCCCTCCATTGTTTGGGAAGCTCATAAGGCTACTATTAGGGGCCGCCTCATTGAGCTAGGTGCGAGGAAAAAAAGGGAACATAGACAACAAATTGACGAGGTTCTACAACAGATAACGGTCCTTGAAAAACAACATAAACTATCTCTGCATATTAAACACCTCCAATCCCTCACGCTTAAACGAGAGGAATTGAGGTCTCTTCTCAATTTAGACACCAGGAGAAGATTTCAACGCCTCTCACAGAAATTTTATGAGTGGGGGAACAAACCGAGTAAATTATTAGCTAGATCATTGAAGATCAAACAATCGCAATCATTTATCCCCAAAATCAAACTTTCAACAGGAGAGCTGGCCCATGCAACTCCAGACATTGCTAAGGCCTTTCGAGGGTACTATGCTGACCTTTATAATGTTAAAAATGATTTATCCTCCCTACCTCATAAAGAGAGATGAACTTGCATGCTCTCCTACTTGAAAGCAGCAAATCTTCCTAAATTGCCCATATCTGTTCTTAAAGAAATGGAGGAGAATTTCTCGGTTGAGGAATTTCAAGCAGCGTTGAAGTCTTCCCCATCCGGTAAAGCTCCTGGACCTGACGGGTTCACTGTATTATATTATAAAACATTCAGCGATATTTTGCTCCCCCGCCTTACCGCCTATGCCAATTCTGTCTCTCAGTCTTCAGGTCTACGTCCAGAATCCCTCTCAACTCATATCACTGTCATCCCTAAACCTGATAAGGACCCCACCCTATGTAATAGTTTTAGACCCATATCATTAATAAATGTTGACATTAAATTATTTGCAAAAGTAATGGTGAATCGCCTGCTCCCCCTATTACCTAGATGGATTTCGGTGGACCAGTCTGGTTTCATACCCAATAGAGAAGCAAAAGATAATTCCCTCCGCGTTATCTCCCTAATCCAGTATGTTCAGAGGTGCGCCCAGCCCACCCTACTCCTTTCCACTGACGCGGAGAAGGCTTTTGATAGGGTGGACTGGGAATATCTTAAAATGACCCTACGACATTTTGGCTTAGGTTCGCATCTCCTCTCTCTACTCTAACCCCTCTGCACAAATTAGAATTAATGGAACATTAAGTGACCCCTTTGTTTTACATAATGGAACCAGACAGGGCTGCCCTCTTTCCCCTCTCCTCTTTGCCATCACATTAGAACCCTTCTTAGCTACAATTAGACACAATGCTAACATCAAAGGCATACAAATAGGTAACAGATCCCATAAATATGCGGCTTATGCCGATGATGTACTATTTTTTATTCAACAACCACGTATCTCGATTCCCAACTTAATGTCTGCTTTTTCTACATTTCACTCACTCTCTAACTTCAAAATAAATTTATCCAAATCCGAAATTCTAAACATTAATATCCCCAAGACCGAGGCACTTTCCCTCAAACCCCTTTTTCCCTTTAAATGGGAACCAAAATGTATGAAATATCTAGGTATCTATCTTACTCCCAATCTCCAATCTATCTTTCGCTATAACTATATCCCCTTGCTGAATAAGATTAGAGACGACCTGCGAAAATGGTCTAGCTTATCACACACGTGGCTGGGAAAAGTTAGTATCATTAAAATGAATATCTTGCCTCGCATCCTTTTTCTCTTTCAAATGCTTCCATTAGGTGTACCAGTGGGGTTCTTCACTATTTTACAATCCATGATTTCCCGATTTATTTGGAAGAATGGGCATCCCAGAATATCCAGAGGGCTATTGTTTCGCTCCAAATGCTCGGGAGGATTAGCACTCCCTAATTTCAAAGTATACTATCAAGCTGTAGTTTTGACCAGAGTGGCTGAATGGAAATATGCTTTTAAATCAAAATTATGGGTACAAATTGAATATTTTCTAAGCGGCATGGATCTCTCAATAGCCCCTTGGATACCCCGTTCCTATAGGAAATTTGCTCGTACCACCTCTGCTCTTACTATATCCTCTTTAGACATATGGGACTCCATACACAAAAAAAATTTGTGGAATTATGATTCCCCCCTATTACCCCTCCTCAATTATAGATATTTCCCTCCGGGTCTACTTGACCCAGGCTTTAAATCATGGAAATCGGGAGAATCTCTTTTATTACATCACGTCCTCCGAGGCAATATACTTAAACCACTAAATATGATCCTGGCTCCTAAATCGACCACTTTCTTAGATAAATGGAGATATCACCAATTACAACATTTTTTAAGGTCTCTTCCTAACCCACTTAGAGGTATAAATGACTTAAATAATATAGAAGTAATATTCTATCCGAAAGATCCCCCGACACATGGTATTTCTCTATTCTACAGAGCTCTTATTGCTCTTCATGATCCTGGCTTTCCATCCTTCTTAGCTAAATGGGAGACTGATTTAGATTCCCATCTCACTGACGGCCAAAAGGACAAGATCCTACAATTAGCTCATACTTCATCCCTTGCCTCCAGAATGTCAGAGGTCAACTATAAATTACTCACTAGGTGGCATTACACCCCAGTTAGACTGCATCAAATGTTCCCCGCCAGTTCCCCATTGTGCTGGAGGAACTGTGGGAACAAGGCTACACATGCACACGTGTGGTGGTTTTGCCCACTCATTCGACCATATTGGGATACCATTCGCGATCTGATTGTACAGATCTCGGATGTCAGTATACCTAATGACCCATGGACTGTCCTTTTCCATGCTACGAAAACTCCCGCACATTTATATAAACGTTCAATTATTCCTCACTTACTAAATGCCGCCAAAGCCTTAATTCCCACTTTATGGGGCCAACAAACAACCCCCTCTATAAAGGTTTGGCTACAAATGGTAGATAACATACACCTTATGGAGAGCATCACTCACAATATTAGAGGTACTTCCCAGAAACATTCTCTAACATGGGATCCCTGGATAAAATTTCAGTCCACCCCCTCCTATAAGGACCTCATATCGCAAACCCCTTAAATATATCACTTTAAAGTAGTCATTTATTGAGTGTCCCTGACACTCCACTCTTTTTAAATTTATCGAAGTGCATGCCAGCAACCCCTCTCCCCTCCCCTCTTCTCACTATCCTCTTTTCATTCTCTCCTTGTCTTTCTTTCTTTCTCATTTATTCTTTTCTTTATCATTTCAATTTTCCTATTCACTAATCAGGGTTCTTTTCTATTCATTAACCTTCTAAACCAAAGCAATGTGTTTTCTCAAATTGAGTTTTGATTCAGTTGCTCACATAATAGGAATACAATAACTAAGCGTATATCACTATGTCAGTTAGCAGACCTCCAGAGACACTTATTGGAATATTGCCTTATACCGAACCATTGTATTATGTGCGTACTGGAAATTGCTATATTGTATATGTGAGAATGATTCTATTTTGAAATGTTTGTATACTTTTGCTTTGCTCTTCTTTAATAAAAAAATTATTAAACAAAAAAACTCAGCCGAGCTGGAACAGATACAAACCTGACTATGTATGAACAGGTAACCCACTAAACCCACTAACCCACCTATCAGCAGTAGATTGAAAATCTACCAGCGCTACATATATCTATCTATCTATATAGATAGATATATATATATAGATATATATCTAGATATAGATAGATATAGATCTATATATATAGATCTATATCTATCTATCTATCTATCTATCTATCGATCGATATATATGTAGCAATAACTCTCGGTGGAGCTGCTGGTTTAAGCGGACTTGTTACCTTCACTCTCGACACCCCTGCTTCACCGTCACTGGGCCCAGGGTTCCATTGAATTTACTTCTGGACGATAAAAGCACCAACACTTGAATACGTTTTCAATGCTTTATTGAACCAAGTAACGGAGGAAGTAGCAGGAAAGAGGCAGGAGGGAAGCTACAGGGAAGCTCAAATACCTTTCTTTAGGATTCTTGAGAACGTCCTTTAAAGTTGAATATTGTAATTGGATGCAATCCCCTTGTGGGACACAATCTTTGCACGCCTGGATAGGCCTCTCTCACTTGCCTAGCAGCCAGTATGTAGAACGAACAAAAGTCTCTGCCACAGACTTGCTTGAAATAACTCCGTACAATCCTCTGCCACAGGATGTATTAAACTTTGCGGTGAATGTCAGACACAGTACTTGGACCTCTAAGCCAACCCGGCAGTACTATGCTGTAAAACTACTTTAGGATACGTCCTCCAACCGAGTCACCAGGCTCCTCTCCAGACCAGCACTCTGCGTGATCCTTCCATGATGGGTCCTCCCCTGGGATCTCCTCAGTTGTCCAGCTTCTTCACTCTGGATAGACAGCTCAGGACCATTCCTCGGCTGCTGTGGTAGGCCCCAGACATGCTTCTGGGCCCACCCACGCGCCGCAGTGGGGCGGGCCTCCGGAACAGAGGACCACGAGGTAGCACTTTAACGCATACCTGTCAGCCAGGAGGGCCAGCAGGTGGCTGAAAGCAAACCCCAAAACATGGCGTCTGTCCCATAAATACCCTCTCCCAAAATGCAACTCGGAGGACCACCTCCACCGAGTTGTCTCCGGGACAGAGGAGCACCCATATGCTTCGACACGTTGCCTTTCCAACACTAGCCAATGGTAACAGCGACACCCACCGGCTCAGTG
This sequence comes from Aquarana catesbeiana, assembly GCF_042186555.1. Taxonomy (NCBI): domain Eukaryota; kingdom Metazoa; phylum Chordata; class Amphibia; order Anura; family Ranidae; genus Aquarana; species Aquarana catesbeiana. The sequence continues at coordinate 696,655,256 of NC_133326.1, forward strand.
TGGAACCACACACAAAGTCAGCCAAGCTGGAACAGAGGCAAATCCAACTCCCCTAACGAGCAATTTACTAAATTTACCTATCAGTTGGTAGATCATAAATCTACCAGCGCTACATATATATAGAAAGATCTATCTATCTATCTATCTATCTATCTATCTATCTATCTATCTATCTATCTATCTATCTATCTATCTATCTATCTATCTATCTATCTATCTATCTATCTATCTATCTATCTATCTATCTATCTATCTATCTATCTATCTATCTATCTATCTATCTATCTATCTATCTATATCTATATAGATATAGATAGATATATATAGATATATCTAGATAGATAGATAGATAGATAGATAGATAGATAGATAGATAGATAGATAGATAGATAGATAGATAGATAGATAGATAGATAGATAGATAGATAGATAGATAGATAGATAGATAGATAGATAGATAGATAGATAGATAGATAGATATCTGTAGTTACTTTGTGTACTTTAATGCCACAACAGTAGTGAAAAACTATGCCACACAATCCAAAGAAAACGGATGGATAAAGTTATAGAATTTATCATTTGTCTTAATGATTAATATTTCAATCAACTAAAGCATTATAACCTGTAAATTTAGTCTGAAATTAAAAATGTACTTACTCTATTTACTAATGAACTCTGAAGAAAACCCATATATGTTTGATCATTTAACTTCATTTTAAATAAACCAACAAAAAACAATGTTGATTCCTTTTTTTTTTTTTGTAACAGAAAATTGTCAATATTAAAAATATATCAATATTACATGAATTTCTTCACAAGAGAGTTTTCTATAAGTTTTTCTATTTAATGTGGAGTAAAAGCAGAATGTCACAAATGGAAAGAAAAAAAAAAAGAAAAGAAAAACAAAGGGAGCGAAAATAATGCCAAAGATGTCAAAATTATGTCAAAAATAAATATATAGTTCTGGTTTAAAGAATCTTCAACATAGGAGTTTTTTTTTTTTTTTTTTACCAATGTTTCTATTTAACAAGGAAAAAAATAAATAATAGATGAAGTCATGAATGGAAAGAAAAAGTAGAAAGAGAGGGAGAAATAAAACAATAATAATAAGTATCTGTTATAAGTGTAAAGCATATGATGTGTATCAGTGGATAAGTCCAGTTGACTGAATAGGAAACCTATTTTCACACAAACATTTATATGTTTCTTCACAGATTAAATATTCCATAGAGAGTAATCAAGATCTCTTAGGCTTCTATGTGTGACTGTAATAAAAATAAATACATTTTTTTTTTCAAAATACAATACTCAATACGATGCAATACTAGTAAAATATTGCTCAGAAACTATTTAAAGTTAAAAGAAAGCTAGAGTTAAGCTTTACATACCCTATATAGCCAAAAGTATTGGGACGCTTGCCTTTACACGCACATGAACTTTAATGGCATCCCAGTCTTAGTCCATAGGGTTCAATATTGAGGTGGCCCACCCTATGCAGCTATAACAGCTTCAACTCTTCTGGGGAGGCTGTCCACAAGGTTTAGGAGTGTCTATGGGAATGCTTGACCATTCTTCCAGAAGCAGCCAGGTCTTCTTGTACACATCAGTGCCTAACCTCACAAATGCGCTTCTGGAAGAGTGGTCAAACATTCCCATAGACACACTCCACATTTAGTGTACATTTAAGCAGAGGTCAACTCTAGGTAAAAAAAAATAATGGTAGTTGGAGTTTTAAGTTAGAGGAGAATCTGTATGTATCAACTACAGTAAAAACCTTTTTCCGTTCCTCCACTATATTGTAAAAAAGTATTTTTTTTATCAACTGTACACTGACTACCATGCATGCACAGCTCAGTGTACAATCCAGAATCTGTAAGATGGTGGGAGTACGAGTATAGTGCCAGGATGAGGTAACTCTGTGTGCATGTGCCATAGTTATGTAATACAGCAGTAGAGAAGACTGACTGAAGACTCATAATAAGATGCTAAGATTGTGATTACATGGAAGAGGCAGCAACTTAGCATTGAGGAGGATCGCACATCAATCTACAAGGGCAATTTGGAGGCAAGCCTACCATAATGTGATAACATGCTGTGCATACTTACACATCATAGCAAGAGCCCCAGGGACCCTCTATGGCACAGATCTGCTTCAAATCTCAACTCCAAACTCAGCCACCCTCCAAGTTTGAAGTCTTCAGAGTGTGCATGTTTTATCATCTTTATACCTTTTTCAGCAGTCCTCAGGCCATGATGTGCTGACACTTCTTTCTCTTTGTCTCTTCTCTGGTCCAGGAGATCCTCTCCTGATGCAGAGAGTTATGCTATTGTGAGTGATGTCTCTGCTTCATTATAAAGTAAACAAAAGGCACTGTAGAGAAGATACTTAGGAGGTGGAGTTATGACCCCTATTTTTCAAAGTATGTCCTTAGACTTTTGGGTTGAATGATACTGGGTGTAATTATTTTCTGAAGACTGTGAGGAATAGCAAGCAGCTTGTTATGGGGGCACCCAGGCCGAGCCGCAGCTCCCTGTGTCCAGTTCAGCCCCGCCCCTTATCTCTCCTGATTGGCTAATTGACTTTGATTGACAGCAGTGGGAACCAATGGCACAGTTGCTGTGTCTCAGCCAATCAGGAGGGAGAGTCCGGGACGGCCGATAAGTCATATACTGCAGCTGCTGACTTTTAAAATATGGACACTTACCTGACCAGGGCACCCGCGATGTCGGCACCCAAAGCCGTTCTGTCCCTCGGCTCTCGGGTGCTGCCGTTGCCATCTTTGGTAAGGGAATCAGGAAGTGAAGCCTTGCTGCTTTACTTCCCAGTTCCCTACTGCACATGCGCGACTTGTACTGTGTGTTCCCACTGGTCCCTGCTGTCTCCTGGGACCCGTGTGTCTCCCAGAAGGCAGCGGGGGGAAGTGGCGTAAATACCCGTGGGTGGCGCGGGTATCTATGCCCAGAAGTGGGAGCAAGATACCTGTATTAGACACGTATCTACTCCCCCCTCCCCCCTGAAAGATGCCAAATGTGACACCGGGAGGGTTCCAAAAAGCAGAAGTTCCAACTTTACAACCCCTTTTTTTTTTTAACAAACAGTTGTGCTTTATTGAAAAATATTGTTTACGGCATATGTGGAGAGACAGCTTAATGTCAGAGACAAATTAAGCATACATAGTATATCAAGATTGCAATGTATAGAGTCACCAACTGTTAACCTTGCATGTTATTATACCTCCCAGGGGATTCAGTGTCAACATATGGATAGAGGGACGCACCCTACATCTGGGCCCAACCCTTCACCATTGGTGGTTCAAACTAGAGTCCAGGGGGACCACACCTTTTCATATTTCCAATGACAACCTCTATTGGAGTAGGTAATTTTATATAAGGGCAGGGCTGCGTTCACCATGGATTCCCAAGCGGACACATCTGGTTGATCAGGGGAGTTGGCACCGAGGCCAGGCAAGGTTTAGTTCAAGGAACATTCTCTGCAGCCTTATGGGGGTGTAATAGATCCTGTGAAGGAACTTGACCTGGATCAGCTTATCTCTTGACAAAATTGCAAGTTTAGGACCTTGTTCTAGGCTGTCTTCTCAGTCCTCTTTGTCTAGAGACTGATTGTCCCCTTTCCAGTACTCCCAAAGTTTCTCCATTCTATGTACAGCCGTACACAGGTGGGCGTTATAAAGTTTTGACAGTGGTTTGTTTAGGTCCCTAGGCACTAACATGTCCTCGATAGGGTCTACCTCAAGTGTCAGGTTTCAAGGGAACTGAGCCGCGGTCGCATGCCACAGCTGGAAGTACCGAAACAGCATCCAGCCTGGCAAATTAAGCCTCTGAGACAACTGGGAGAAATTTAAGAGGGCACCCCTGGGCATGATATCCCCGATAGTCTTGATTTCATATTGTGCCTACAGCTGGGTGTCCTGGATGGTATGGAAATGGGGGAGTGTAGGATTTCCCCATAGGGGTTGGGCCGGAGACAACTGGCCCAGGATGGAGAAGCGTCTTGTTGCCGTTTTCCAAATTCACCACGTAACCTTCGTTGGCCCAGGGAGGATGCAATATGCCCTTGGCCCCCTATAAATTATATTATGAAGATCCTGCAGGGAACCCAAAGAAGCAGCCTCCAAACAGGTGGCTGCATTGGCTCTAGAACCCTGGAACCACCAATATGCGGATACTTTCACAGCTGCCCAAAAATAGATTTTAAAATTAGGAATGAGGTTGGTACCCAGATTGGACAGTTATGGAATATGTAGTTAAATTTTTGGAGAAGCATCATTTTAACTAAGTTGATCTGACCCAGTAAGTTCAGTGGTAGCCCAGACCAGGACATGCAACTTGTTTTGAGTCATGTTAGGAGCGGTTGGAGATTCCGGTCAAAAAAATTGCCGTTTTCCTGGTCACCTACACACCCAGATACTCAAATTTCTCAACCCACTGCAATGGGGTGGAGGCGGCCGAGTTGACTGCCTGACCATCTAGTGGGAAGAGGATAGATTTTATGCCTAAAAAAATGAGACAAATGTGTCAAAAATATTTAGGGCAGATGAAAGTGACGGACCTGCATCATTCAGGAAAAGGAGGGCGTCGTCCGCGTACAGGGACAGCTTTTCCTCCAAGCGTCCCACCCCCAGTCCCTTGACCTCAGAGGATTCCCAATCAAAATAGCCAGGGGTTCCAAGGTCAAAGCAAACAGGTGGGCATCCCTGTCTCGTACCTCTGTGTAGAGAGAATGTCTGTGACAACCGATCATTGGCACGGACGTGTGCCTTAGGGGCTTTGTATAGCATCTGTAGCCAATGAAGAAATTTAGGACTAAAACCAAACTGCCTCAGAACCTCCCATAGGTAGACCCATTCCACTGATACAAATGCTTTTTCTGCATCCAAGGATGCAATGACTATGGTGCCCTGATTTTCATGTGGTATCAAGAGGTTGAGGAGTAGGCGTCTCAGGTTTATGTCCATTCCCTTTCCCAGCATGAAAGCAGTCTGGTTGTCAGAGTTTCAATAATGGTAGACAACCGGTCTGCCAGGACCTTCACTATAATTTTTACATCTACATTTAAGAGTGAAATAGGTCTATAAGAGGCACAGTCTTGGGTGTCCTTGCCAGGCTTGGGAATCCATACAATGATCGCCTCCTCCATGAACTCCAGAAGGGTGTCAAGAGAGGGCAACTCCGCAAAAAGGGCCGTCATCTTAGGGACTACAATGTCTGCAAAGTTCAAATAAAATTCTGCTGGGAGCCCATCTGATCCTGGTGTCTTACCCGCCTGCAATTTCCTAATGGCTGTCTGTATCTCTTCCAGATATATGTTTGTTCTAGGCGTTCCCTGTCCTCCCTGTCCAGCATGGGTAGTCTAACAGTCTCTAGGAAGGTGTTGAGCTCGGTCTGGGAGTATGTGGCCCTGGATGCAGAGTTTATGGAAGAACTGCATGAATTGGTCATTAATTAGTTCCGGGGTCACTATGACTTGGTCAGCCTCCTGCCGTATACTTGCAATGTGAGTTGTGGGATTATGGCTTTTGGCCAACCATGCCAATAAACTACCGTTTTTGTCCCAGTATTCAAAAATCTTTTGTTTAGAGTAGAACAGGGCTTTTTTGTATTGTCCACCCTAAGAAGGGATAATTGTCTCAAGGTTCTTTGCCAGGCTCAATACCTCTCCGGGGACAGGGAGGAGATATATTCTACCTCCAAGCCAGTCGCCTTGCTTTCCAGAAATTCTAGCGACGGGGAAGCCTCTCCCTGGAGTATAGTGGTTCTGGAAATGTATGCACCTCTGACCCATGCCTTAAACGCATCCCATTACACCGTGGGAGGCCCCAGCGTCCCCATTTGTGGTCCAGTATGTATATAGGGACTCGGTAATAGGTTCCTGCAGTCTATCATCCGTCGCCCAGAACCTGGACAGACGCCACAGCCTAGAACCAGGATGGGGCGAGAGAGAGGGTCAAGCTAAGTGGGGCATGATCAGACATCCCTCGTGGGAGTATGCTCACATCTGCCACCCATCATACGGCAGTAGAGGAAGCATAGGCCAGATCTATGCACCACAGGGAATTGCAGGAGGCAGAATGACAGGTAAACCCCCTAGCGGCTGGGTTTAGATGGCGCCATACATTCACCAAGGCAAATATGGACGCCCACTGAGCCAGTTCAGAAGCACCCCTCGACCCTCCCCTCAGTCTATCCACGTCCCGGCAAGGGGCCATGTTAAAGTCACCCAGCAGAATCACAGCAGGAGTGTCAAAACCTAGGATCAGCGGAATATATTGTTTAGTGTGGTGACAGACGCGGGGGGGGCAAATACAGTCCCACTAAAACCACATTTTTTTCATAGATATTGGCATGCACTATAACATATTTCCCCTCTGAGTCAGTATGCACCTCCAGCATTCTAAAGGGCGATGATCTGTGGATTAAGATATTGACACCCCTGGAGTAGTTGGAGTAGGTGGCATGATAGTGTGCACCCACCCAGGGACGTCACAGACCACAAATCCTAGAGCCCTGGAGGTGAGTTTCTTATAATATGCAAATATGAGGATTATACCTCTGGAGAAACTTGAACACCAAGGACCGCTTCACCGCCGAGTTAAGGCCACGGACGTTCCATGAAATCATTGTTATGTTAGACATGAGAGATTATATTAATATGGTAAAAGCACTGTCGGCAGGGGAAGGGGTCCTTGTGGCAATCTCCCACCAGTAAGCATAGCCATCTGTACACTATGCAGCGAGCAACGGGTCTCAGAGCCCTTGTCAGGTAAGTGTTCATAAAGCACCAAACATGTTAAAATACAAAAGAAAAAATGTAACACAGAACATAGCTTTTCCCAGCCCTCCCCAACCACCATGGAGCAAACAACCCCACCCTTTCCCCACCACCCCATCCCAAACATGGAGAGCATAAGCCCCAAACAACCAGTCAGTAGAGGTTAAGCCAGAGCGGCGTGAGCCAGATGGATCGGCTCTTTATAGAAAAGCACCTACAGAACCAACTAGATGCTGGCAGTCCATTAGCACAGAAATGCACTGGTAGTAGCAAGATATGTTCTTTTAGGCAAAACAGTGTGAAGAAATTGTATGTGTAGTAGTATTAGTGTAGAGGCAACACACCAGTAGATACCAAGGTTACAGTCATCCAGATAAGAAAAAGAAGTACATTCATATGCTGAAGCAAACACCTGCAAGCAGGGACACATACTTAAGTTGTTGCAAACCAGGTTCCATAAAGGCACAACGGTGCCAACGTATGAGACTGTGAGATCTCCATAATGTCAGTGAACACAGGGAAAAGGTAGAGAGGGAGACAGGTGTCACTCCATATATCCAGAGATCAGGGATCCACTAAAATATAATGTAGGCAGGTTACTGCACCTACCCGCCAGTCAGCGATGGGGTGGCAAGGTATCCATCCAGGCAGAGGCCTCATGCGGAGAAGTAAAGAACCTAACCGCCTCTCCATCTTGGACCTGCAGATGAGCAGGGAACATGACACTATAGTGCATATTACGGGCTCTTAGAGCAGCCTTCACCTGATCAAAGGATTTCCTGAGTTTCTGTGTCTCGTTGGAGTAATCAGGGAAGATTAGGATTTTGCTACTTTGGTAGCGGACGTCTCCTTGTATCCTGGCAGCATGGAGCACTTCATCTCTGTCCCTAAAATTTAGAAGCCTTAGGATAAGTGTGCGCGGGGGGGCCCCACGGGGCCAGGCTTAGGTGGAATGTGGTGAGCCCTCTCAATGGTGTAATATGGAGAGAAGTGGGCATTTGGTAGCAAACTGCGTAGCATATCTTCCACAAAAACAGTGGGATGCGTGCCCTCCACCCCCTCCACTAGCCCCACTATGCAGAGATTGTTTCTTCTATTGTGATTTTCGGCATCATCCACTTTGTGTTCCAGGGCTTTTAACTTACTTTGCAGCGTGCAGAGAGCAGAAGGGTGCTCAGTAACCATGTCCTCTGTTTGTCTTACCCTCTGCTCTGTCTCTGTGACACGAGACGGGTGCTTGTACACGCCCTGCCTCATGATGTGGCCATGTCCAGCTGCACTGCCTCGATCTTCACGGTGAGTGTGGACTAACAGAGGGCGATAGCTGACATTATGTTCGCCACAAAGCTAGGGTGAGGGGAGAGGCGTCAGGATCCGGCAGCTTCCTCTGGGACACCATATTGGTGCTCCTCATGGTTTGGGCCTCCACTTGCACAGAGGGAGGAGGAATCTGTGTCTCCTCGGGCGGTGGGAATCAGAGCTTCTTTCCCCTGCCAGCTGCTGCTCTGGAAGAGCGGCGTCTCATCCGCGTAACGATCTTTTGGTCTTGGATGTGAAATAGCCCAAAAGAAGGATAATAAGTAGTGCTAGCCAGCAGAGCTCAGCAATGTGCAGCCGTTCAGGTGGCCATCTTGGACACGCCCTGACTTTACAACCCCTATTTTTGTTGAATGTAAAAAAATATGGACAGGTGGCTTCTACACCCCCAGAGTCTCTCCACCATCTCCCTGGCTTTTAGTACAATGTAATAAAAAAGGAAATTGAAGCACCACATCACTGCCACAAGGTTACAATGTTATTCCAATAAAAGTCAGGGGGACAATACAAAATAAGACTATAAAAGACATGGAGAGCACATATTTCCCCATGCATATCAGTAAACATTTATTGTTCCAACAAATATCATAAACCTTTTTAACAATTTTTTAAATAGTAAAATCAATGATGAATTTATCTGACACCTCTGTGTCTGCCTCCTCACTACGAGTTTATTCAACATCCATGATCCATGTTTGATACTTATAAATTCAAAGCAGTATGAAGAGTCTGGATTGTAATAAGTAATAGGAGCAGAAGGCTTTCAGTTGGATTCATTTGCACTTGGCTTAGTCAGGATAAACAGAGGTTATAATAATGCAGGTAAGTATGCAGAGCCACAAGCAGGGCAAATGAAGAAGAGGGGACAACATGGGGAGAGAAAGGCAAGAGGAAAAGGCAAAGATATGAACAGAAGGCATCAATCTGTCCTTCTCACCAATGTACCAATAGTATTCCCATGTAGCTGACGAAAAAAAGCGGGAGGAAGTAAAAAAAACCCTTTCTATATAACAGCTGCAATTGGTAAAACTGGCCATGAATGAATCAGTTTTTTTCATTCAACCAGTGGGTTAAGGGGAAGCTTTATGCTCCATACCCCCACTAACCTGGTTGCAGGTCCCGCACATTTAAGGTACTCACCCACCCAGCAGATACAGCTTTGTGCTGCTGAGGCCCACTTCTTCTCTGTTCATGGTCATATGTTCATACCCTGTGACTAAAAGGCATAATGTACATGGGACACTGAGGCAACCTCTTCTGAACGATTTTTTTGACAGCTTGACACCGACATTTAAAAACACCCATTTAGCCGCGTTTGCATTCCGCGTTTTTAGTCATGCTTAGCTGCGTTTGCTTCTAGGAGCGTTTATTTAAGATAACATCATAAGACCCTCCCAAAGCACAAAAAAACTGTTTAATTTAACTATTTCAGCCATTCTGTGAGACCAGAGTGAGTAGCAGCAGCTGTGAGAGCAGCAGTGAACTTGTATCTACCTCAATTTTGGTGCTTTTACTATGGATCCCATAATGAGCACATGTGAAGAAATTTAAAAAGCCAGGTATTAAATTTCATGCAACTATGTTTGATCAAGTCAAGGGCCAAGCTCAATGGTGGGGTCATCTGGTTCAAATCGAACAACATATAGGTCAAATTCCAATTCTACTTTGGCTAGCAGCAATGCTAGTGATGTATTCGATTGGATCGTGGACTCATTAGGGGGTATATAAATGGTCTATGAAGAATTGCAAGTAATTACAAGTTTTTCAAATTTTTTTTTGTGGTTTTTCATCATTTGCTATCATTTTTAAGTTTTGTGATGTAAAAAAAATAGGGCAACTTAAAAAATGAATGTTGTTTTTTAGGCAGCTGAGCTTAGAGGCCTTTTTTGGAAAGCAAAAAAATGAGTTCAGACGCTGAGTTTAGAGGCATTTCAAGCACCAACCACTTCTAAATGCGGTAACTCGCATTTAGCAGTGTTTCGTTTACAGGCGTTTTTCATTTGTGTCTATTTAAAAAAAAAATGCTTCTAAACACAAGCGCGGCTAAACGCGGAATGTAAATGCGGCAAAACGACCGTTTTAAATGTGGGTTACTATCTGTCCTGTTAAATCGTTCAGGAGAGGTTGTAAAAACATCCCGTGTACATTAAGCCTAAACGAAACTTTGGCGTCTGAACTAATTTTTTTGCCTTCAAAGAAAAGCCTCTAAACGCAACTGCCTAAAAACTACATTAAACAAACCTGTGTACATGTACACACAAGATAACATTGGATGAGTTCAGGGGCAGCTGAAAAAAGCAGCCAACTGCCTTTGAACATCTGTTTATCAGCAGCATTGTACATGAGGCCAAAGGGTTATCCAGCATCACAGACATATCACATTCCATTTGCTAGTGGAAGGCAAGTATAGTCTTCTGTGGAAATTATGGCAGTTGGGGACCAGTCACTGTAGGCTGAATGTTTTTGAAATATAGAGGTGTCAATATATTTATTATATGATACTGTAAAGTACAACCTATCTATTCATGTTTCAGATATGAAGTAAAATTTCATGTTTCCTGAAGAAGCAGGCTGTGAAACACGTTCAATGTGGAGACCTCATTTTCCATCACTTTGATTGTGACCAATGGTTGGCATCATCTATGTACATTTTGGGTGATATCCTTGTCTGAGAGATGTATAGTGTCAACATGTGCAATGGACATTTTTTTTTAAGGTTTGATTTTAATTGATTCAATAAAATTGAGATATTTTTATATATAAGTGTATTTAGTATGGAACCATTAAAGTCCTAAGAGGTTTATTTGGAGGGATTCTGTTTCAATGTCTAATGTTGAAGAATGTGGTACCTAAAAATATGTAAACCTTGGTATTATCATTACCCCTTATTTTCTTTGTCACTCTTTCTGTGTAATCAAGGAAAGCCGCAAGTTAAATTAATTATAATTATTATAATTAATCAAAATATATCTAATCAAATTATATTTAAATACACTAATTAAATCTACACTATATTACCAAAGGTATTGGGGGAACTGCCTTTACACACACCCAGGAATTTTAATGGCATCCCAGTCTTAGTCCGTAGGATTCAATATTGAGTTGGCCCACCCTTTGCAGCTATAACAGCTTTACCTCTTGTGGGAAGGCTGTCCACAAGGATTAGGAGTGTGTCTATGGGAATGTTTGACCATCCTTCCAGAAGCACAATTGTGAAGTCAGGCACTGATGTAGACAAGAAGGCCTAGCTAGCAATCTCCGCTCTAATTCATCCCAAAGATGTTCTGTTGGGTTGAGATCAGGACTCTGTGCAGGTCAGTCAAGTTCCTCCACCCCAAACTCATCCATGTCTTTATGGACCTTGTTTGTGCACTGGTGAGGAGTCATGTTGGAACAGGAAAGGGCCATCCCCAAAATGTTTCCACAAAGTTGGAGCATGAAATTGTCCAAAATGTCTTGGTATGCTGACACCTTAATGCCCTGTACACACGATCGGACATTGATCGGACATTCCAACAACAAAATCCATCTGATTTTTTAGGCCAAACTTGTCTTGCTTACACACGGTCGCACAAAGTTGTCGGAAAATCCGATCGTTCTGAACACGGTGACGTAAAACACGGACAACTGAACTATAAACGGGGCAATAGCCAATAGCTTTCGTCTCTTAATTTATTCTGAGCATGCGTGGCACTTTGTGCGTCGGATTTGTGTACACACGATTGGAATTTAAACGATCAGATTTTGTTGTCGGAAAATTTTATATCCTGCTCTCAAACTTTGTGTGTTGGAAATTCCGATGCAAAAAGTCAGATGGAGGCCACACACAATCGGAATTTCTGACAACACAATCCAATCGCACTTTTTCCATCGGAAAATTCGACCGTGTGTACAAGGCATAAGAGTTCCCTTCACTGGAACTAAGGGGCCAAGTCCAACCCCTGAAAAACAACTCCACACTATAATCCACCCTCCACCAAATGATTTGGACCAGAGCACAAAGCAAGGTCTATAAGGACATGGATGAGTGATAGTTTGAGGTGGAGGAACTTGACTGGCCTGCACAGAGTCCTGACCTCAACCAGATAAAACACCTTTGGGATGAATTAGAATGAAGACTGCGAGCCAGGCCTTCTCGTCCACGTCAGTGCCTGACCTCAAAAATGCGCTTCTGGAAGAATGGTCAAACATTCCCATAGACACACTCCTAAACCTTGTGGACAGCCTTCCCAGAAGAGTTGAAGCTGTTATAGCTGCAAAGGGTGGGCCAACTCAATATTGAACCCTACGGACTAAGAATGGGAAGCCATTCAAGTTTATTAAAGTTCATGTGCATGGAAAGGCAGGTGACCCAATACTTAATATAATATAGTAATATAATATAATGAATATGCCGTATGTATGTGTATACATGTATGTGTATAGTGTATACCGCTATATTGCTAAGAAGGTCCACTAAGGCTTACTGTACTCTTGAATGATTTAACTTGACCCCCCTGTGTTTACATGCCACGTTTTGTCATGTTTGAGTTTAGAGGAGAGCCGATCAGCAGCTCTCCTGACGGGGGGGTCTGTGCTGATTGTTTATCATCGCACCCCCCCTCGGATACCCACACTGGACCACCAGGGAAGCCACCAAGACCACCAGGGAAGCCCCCAGCATGTGGATGGCCAGGTACATCCCCCATGGCCATCCACATGTGCAAATTAATGCCCAATCTATGCCAATCAGTGCCCAAAAATGGGCACTGACAGGCACCATTATGGAACAAATTAATTCAGTGATGCCCAGCAATGCCACCCATCAATGTCATCAGTGCTACCCATCAATGTCCATCAGTGCCACCTATCAGTGCCCATCCATGCCCATCAGTGCCCATCTATCAGTGCCCATCAGTGCCCATTCGTGCCACCTATCAGTGTCACCCATAAGTACCCATCAGTGCCACCCATAAGTACCCATCAGTGCTGCCTATGAGTGCCCATCAGTGCCACCTATGTGTGCCCATCAGTGCCGCATACCAGTGCTCATCAGTGCCACCTATCAGTGCCACCTATCAGTGCCCATCATCAGTGCCATCTCATCAGTGCCACCTCATTGGTGCCACCTCATCAGTGCCCATCAGTGCCGCCTTATCAGTGCCCATTATTGCAGCCATATCAGTGCCCATCACTGAAGAAGAAAACATACTTATTTACAAAAAAATTTTAACAGAAACAAAAAAAAACTTTTTTTTTCAAAATGTTCGGCCTTTTTTTATTTTTGCGCAAAAAATAAAAATAGCAGAGGTGATCAAGTACCACCAAAAGACAGCTCTATTTGTGGGAACAAAATGATAAAACATTTGTTTGGGTACAGTGTAGCACGACCGTGCAATTGTTATTCAAATTGTGACAGCGCTGAAAGCTGAAAATTGGCTTGGGCAGGAAGGTGTATAAGTGCCTGGTATTGAAGTGGTTAAGGGCAGTTTTAAGAGGTCCCATGGAATAAAGGTCTGAAGGGTAGAAGCCTTTTTTAGGAACCTAATTTGACCAATTGAACTCTAATACCAACTTATTATTAAGCATTGCTTCAGTACGGTAGAAGTCTACATTTTGGAGACCAGTGCACACCAAGTTCTCTACAAGTTTAAACAGATATAGTTTAATGATTTAACTTTTACCAAAGGTTTTGAATAAATATCCTTTTGTTTATATACATCTTTAAACTGTCCTTGATCTCTTTATTCCTCAAGCTGTATATGAAAGGGTTTACAAAGGGTGTAAACACTGTATACAACAAGGACATTATCTTACTGATTGTTCCTGATTTTCTTTCCTTTGGAATCAGATAAGTGGCAATTAGGGTTCCATAAAATAGAAACACAACAGTGAGATGGGAGCTACAAGTGGAAAAGGATTTCAGTCTTCCAGAAAAGGAGGACATCTTTAATATTGTTAAAACAATGTAAGTATATGAAACCATTATCACTAGGAAGGGAAATATTAGCACAGGAACAGACAACAAGGTTCTTTCCATTAGAACTGTGGATGTATCTGAGCAGGAAAGTTCCAAAAGAGGATTCAAATCACAATATAAATAGTCTATAACATTTAGTCCACAAAATTCTAGTTGACATAGTTCAAGTGTTGATATTAATGATATAGAACAGCTGAAAATCCAGGATGCAAGAACTAGTTGAATGCAAAGTGATTGTTTCATAATGGAGGTATAATGCAGATGGCTAGATATCGGTCATAGGACATCACTGTCAGAAGGAAACATTCAAATGCTTCTATTGTGCCATAGACATAAAATTGAGCCATGCAACCAGAAAAGGATACAGAGGTCCTCTCATGTAGAACAATATGTAAAATGTTAGGAGCAATTGCTGTGATCAGCATGATGTCAGATATAGAGAGTTGGGAGAGGAAGAAGTACATGGGAGAATGAAGGGTCTTGCTGTAATTTACCAACATGATGATTAAACAGTTTCCACATATTGTCACAATGTATATAATAAGGACCAAGATGAAGAGCAGCAGAGTATATACCGCCATGCTGTTAAATCCCAAAAAGAAGAATGTAGTAACATTAACATTATGTGTGGCCTGTTTGGAAGCAGAAAAGATTTATACAACATTTTAATATATTAAACAAAGCAGAAATAATATACATTGACTTAAATGATTGAAAGCAAATAAGGTGAACCTGTGACTTTGAATACCCTTTGAATACAGCTTGGGAAATTGGAAATTTAGAAGCTCAGTGAATGTTTTCATTGCTAATTGGACTGCCTCTATTCTTTTAGTTAATTTTTAATATAAAAAAATGACATGATGATTGAGAAGAAGTGGAACTCTGGGCAAAAAAAAATACATATGTAAAAGAAAAAAACATGATATGTAAAAAAAAAGATTTTCAAAACTACATTTACATAGCAAGAAGGGAGTTACTATCTATCTATCTATCTATCTATCTATCTATCTATCTATCTATCTATCTATCTATCTATCTATCTATCTATCTATCTATCTATCTATCTATCTATCTATCTATCTATCTATCTATCTATCTATCTATCTATCTATCTATCTATCTATCTATCTATCTATCTATCTGGATATATGGATATATATATGTAGCACTTACTCACGGTACCTTCACTACCTTTATTTCACCAGAACCGGGTCTAGGGTCCTGTTGAGTTTACCACCATACAATGCAGGCACCGGACACTTGAGTATCTTTTCCAATGCTTTAATAAACTTGAGTTGCAGGAAGTAGCAGGAAAGAAGTAGAAGGAAAATTGCAGGGAAGCTTAAATACCTTTTCTTAACGTTCTTAATGTAACTTTAGGAATTGAAAGCTTGTAGCTGAATGTACTCTCTCTGTAGAATTAAATCTTTGCCCGCCTGGATAGGTTTCTCTCACCAACCTAGCAGCCAGTACGTAGCACGAACAAAAGTCTCTGCCACAGACTTGATTGGAACAGATCCCGTATGATCCTCTGCCACAGGATGTAATGGTTTACGGTGAATAGCAAACACAGCACTAGAACCTTTAAGCCAACCCGGCAGTACTATGTGGTAGGATTACTTTAGGATACGTCCTCCAACTGAGTCACCAGGCCCCTCTCCAGACCAGCACTCTGCTAGATCCTTCCATGATGGGTCCTCCCTTGGGATCTTCTCAGTTGTCCAGCTTCTTCACACAGGATAGACAGCCCAGGACCATTCCTCTGCCGCTGCGGTAGGCCCCAGACAGGCTTCTGGGCCCACTCACACGCCGCAGCGATGTGGGCCTCCCGATCGGAGGACCATGAGGCAGTACTCTTAGCACATACCTGTCGGCCCAGAGGGCCAGCTGGTGGACGGAAAAATGACCTCAAAACATGGCGTCTGTCCCAAAAATACCCTCTCCCAGAATGCAACTCGGAGGACCTCCTCCACCGAGTTATTCCCTGGACAGAGGAGCACTCATACACTTCAACGTGTTGCCTTTCCAACACTTTCCCATAGTAACAACGACACCCACAGGCACAGTGCAAAATTACATGAAACTCAGCCGAGCTGGAACAGATACAAACCTGACTATGTATTAACAGGTAACCCACTAAATTTACCTATCAGCAGTAGATTAAAAATCTACCAGCGTTACATATATCTATCTATATATATAGATATATATATATATATCTATATATATAGATCTATATATAGATATATATAGATCTATATATATAGATCTATATATATCTATCTATCTATCGATCGATATATATGTAGCAATAACTCTCGGTGGAGCTGCTGGTTTAAGCGGACTTGTTACCTTCACTCTCGACACCCCTGCTTCACCGTCACTGGGCCCAGGGTTCCGTTGAGTTTACTTCTGGACGATAAAAGCACCAACACTTGAATACGTTTTCAATGCTTTATTGAACCAAGTAACGAAGGAAGTAGCAGGAAAGAGGCAGGAGGGAAGCTACAGGGAAGCTCAAATACCTTTCTTTAGGATTCTTGAGAATGTCCTTTAAAGTTGAATATTGTAATTGGATGCAATCCCCTTGTGGGACACAATCTTTGCACGCCTGGATAGGCATCTCTCACTTGCCTAGCAGCCAGTACCTAGCACGAACAAAAGTCTCTGCCACAGACTTGCTTGAAATAACTCCGTACAATCCTCTGCCACAGGATGTATTAAACTTTGCGGTGAATGTCAGACACAGTACTTAGACCTCTAAGCCAACCCGGCAGTATTATGCTGTAAAACTACTTTAGGATACATCCTCCAACTGAGTCACCAGGCCCCTCTCCAGACCAGCACTAAGCGTGATCCTTCCATGATGGGTCCTCCCCTCGGATCTCCTCAGTTGTCCAGCTTCTTCACTCTGGATAGACAGCTCAGGACCATTCCTCGGCTGCTGTTGTGGGCCCCAGACATGCTTCTGGGCCCACCCACGTGCCGCAGCGGAGCGGGCCTCCGGAACGGAGGACCACGAGGTAGCACTCTAACGCATACCTGTCAGCCAGGAGGGCCAGCAGGTGGCTGAAAACAAACCCCAAAACATGGCGTCTGTCCCATAAATACCCTCTCCCAGAATGCAACTCGGAGGACCACCTCCACTGAGTTGTCTCCAGGACAGAGGAGCACCCATATGCTTCGACACGTTGCCTTTCCAACACTAATCAATGGTAACAACGACACCCACCGGCTCAGTGTGGAACCACATGCAAAGTCAGCCAAGCTGGAACAGGGGCAAATCCAACTCCCCTAACGAGCAATTTACTAAATTTACCTATCAGTTGGTAGATCATAAATCTACCAGCGCTACACATATATAGAAAGATATATATATCTATCTATATCTAGATAGATAGATAGATAGATAGATAGATAGATAGATAGATAGATAGATAGATAGATAGATAGATAGATAGATAGATAGATATCTGTAGTTACTTGTGTACTTTAATGCCACAACAGTAGTGAAAAACTATGCCACACAATCCAAAGAAAACGGATGGATAAAGTTATAGAATTTATCATTTGTCTTAATGATTAATATTTCAATCAACTAAAGCATTATAACCTGTAAATTTAGTCTGAAATTAAAAATGTACTTACCCTATTTACTAATGAACTCTGAAGAAAACCCATATATGTTTGATCATTTAACTTCATTTTAAATAAACCAACAAAAAACAATGTTGATTCCTTTTTTTTTTTTTGTAACAGAAAATTGTCAATATTAAAAATATATCAATATTACATGAATTTCTTCACAAGAGAGTTTTCTATAAGTTTTTCTATTTAATGTGGAGTAAAAGCAGAATGTCACAAATGGAAAGAAAAAAAAAAGAAAAGAAAAACAAAGGGAGCGAAAATAATGCCAAAGATGTCAAAATTATGTCAAAAATAAATATATAGTTCTGGTTTAAAGAATCTTCAACATAGGAGTTTTGTTTTTTTTTTTACCAATGTTTCTATTTAACAAGGAAAAAAATAAATAATAGATGAAGTCATGAATGGAAAGAAAAAGTAGAAAGAGAGGGAGAAATAAAACAATAATAATAAGTATCTGTTATAAGTGTAAAGCATATGATGTGTATCAGTGGATAAGTCCAGTTGACTGAATAGGAAACCTATTTTCACACAAACATTTATATGTTTCTTCACAGATTAAATATTCCATAGAGAGTAATCAAGATCTCTTAGGCTTCTATGTGTGACTGTAATAAAAATAAATACATTTTTTTTTTCAAAATACAATACTCAATACGATGCAATACTAGTAAAATATTGCTCAGAAACTATTTAAAGTTAAAAGAAAGCTAGAGTTAAGCTTTACATACCCTATATAGCCAAAAGTATTGGGACGCTTGCCTTTACACGCACATGAACTTTAATGGCATCCCAGTCTTAGTCCATAGGGTTCAATATTGAGGTGGCCCACCCTATGCAGCTATAACAGCTTCAACTCTTCTGGGGAGGCTGTCCACAAGGTTTAGGAGTGTCTATGGGAATGCTTGACCATTCTTCCAGAAGCAGCCAGGTCTTCTTGTACACATCAGTGCCTAACCTCACAAATGCGCTTCTGGAAGAATGGTCAAACATTCCCATAGACACACTCCACATTTAGTGTACATTTAAGCAGAGGTCAACTCTAGGTAAAAAAAAATAATGGTAGTTGGAGTTTTAAGTTAGAGGAGAATCTGTATGTATCAACTACAGTAAAAACCTTTTTCCGTTCCTCCACTATATTGTAAAAAAGTATTTTTTTTATCAACTGTACACTGACTAGTATGCATGCACAGCTCAGTGTACAATCCAGAATCTGTAAGATGGTGGGAGTACGAGTATAGTGCCAGGATGAGGTAACTCTGTGTGCATGTGCCATAGTTATGTAATACAGCAGTAGAGAAGACTGACTGAAGACTCATAATAAGATGCTAAGATTGTGATTACATGGAAGAGGCAGCAACTTAGCATTGAGGAGGATCGCACATCAATCTACAAGGGCAATTTGGAGGCAAGCCTACCATAATGTGATAACATGCTGTGCATACTTACACATCATAGCAAGAGCCCCAGGGACCCTCTATGGCACAGATCTGCTTCAAATCTCAACTCCAAACTCAGCCACCCTCCAAGTTTGAAGTCTTCAGAGTGTGCATGTTTTATCATCTTTATACCTTTTTCAGCATTCCTCAGGCCATGATGTGCTGACACTTCTTTCTCTTTGTCTCTTCTCTGGTCCAGGAGATCCTCTCCTGATGCAGAGAGTTATGCTATTGTGAGTGATGTCTCTGCTTCATTATAAAGTAAACAAAAGGCACTGTAGAGAAGATACTTAGGAGGTGGAGTTATGACCCCTATTTTTCAAAGTATGTCCTTAGACTTTTGGGTTGAATGATACTGGGTGTAATTATTTTCTGAAGACTGTGAGGAATAGCAAGCAGCTTGTTATGGGGGCACCCAGGCCGAGCCGCAGCTCCCTGTGTCCAGTTCAGCCCCGCCCCTTATCTCTCCTGATTGGCTAATTGACTTTGATTGACAGCAGTGGGAACCAATGGCACAGTTGCTGTGTCTCAGCCAATCAGGAGGGAGAGTCCGGGACGGCCGATAAGTCATATACTGCAGCTGCTGACTTTTAAAATATGGACACTTACCTGACCAGGGCACCCGCGATGTCGGCACCCAAAGCCGTTCTGTCCCTCGGCTCTCGGGTGCTGCCGTTGCCATCTTTGGTAAGGGAATCAGGAAGTGAAGCCTTGCTGCTTTACTTCCCAGTTCCCTACTGCACATGCGCGACTTGTACTGTGTGTTCCCACTGGTCCCTGCTGTCTCCTGGGACCCGTGTGTCTCCCAGAAGGCAGCGGGGGGAAGTGGCGTAGATACCCGTGGGTGGCGCGGGTATCTATGCCCAGAAGTGGGAGCAAGATACCTCTATTAGACACGTATATACTCCCCCCTCCCCCCTGAAAGATGCCAAATGTGACAGGTGGGTTCCAAAAAGCAGAAGTTCCAACTTTACAACCCCTTTTTTTTTTTAACAAACAGTTGTGCTTTATTGAAAAATATTGTTTACAGCATATGTGGAGAGACAGCTTAATGTCAGAGACAAATTAAGCATACATAGTATATCAAGATTGCAATGTATAGAGTCACCAACTGTTAACCTTGCATGTTATTATACCTCCCAGGGGATTCAGTGTCAACATATGGATAGAGGGACGCACCCTACATCTGGGCCCAACCCTTCACCATTGGTGGTTCAAACTAGAGTCCAGGGGGACCACACCTTTTCATATTTCCAATGACAACCTCTATTGGAGTAGGTAATTTTATATAAGGGCAGGGCTGCGTTCACCATGGATTCCCAAGCGGACACATCTGGTTGATCAGGGGAGTTGGCACCGAGGCCAGGCAAGGTTTAGTTCAAGGAACATTCTCTGCAGCCTTATGGGGGTGTAATAGATCCTGTGAAGGAACTTGACCTGGATCAGCTTATCTCTTGACAAAATTGCAAGTTTAGGACCTTGTTCTAGGCTGTCTTCTCAGTCCTCTTTGTCTAGAGACTGATTGTCCCCTTTCCAGTACTCCCAAAGTTTCTCCATTCTATGTACAGCCGTACACAGGTGGGCGTTATAAAGTTTTGACAGTGGTTTGTTTAGGTCCCCAGGCACTAACATGTCCTCGATAGGGTCTACCTCAAGTGTCAGGTTTCAAGGGAACTGAGCCGCGGTCGCATGCCACAGCTGGAAGTACCGAAACAGCATCCAGCCTGGCAAATTAAGCCTCTGAGACAACTGGGAGAAATTTAAGAGGGCACCCCTGGGCATGATATCCCCGATAGTCTTGATCTCATATTGTGCCTACAGCTGGGTGTCCTGGATGGTATGGAAATGGGGGAGTGTAGGATTTCCCCATAGGGGTTGGGCCGGAGACAACTGGCCCAGGATGGAGAAGCGTCTTGTTGCCGTTTTCCAAATTCACCACGTAACCTTCGTTGGCCCAGGGAGGATGCAATATGCCCTTGGCCCCCTATAAATTATATTATGAAGATCCTGCAGGGAACCCAAAGAAGCAGCCTCCAAACAGGTGGCTGCATTGGCTCTAGAACACTGGAACCACCAATATGCGGATACTTTCACAGCTGCCCAAAAATAGATTTTAAAATTAGGAATGAGGTTGGTACCCAGATTGGACAGTTATGGAATATGTAGTTAAATTTTTGGAGAAGCATCATTTTAACTAAGTTGATCTGACCCAGTAAGTTCAGTGGTAGCCCAGACCAGGACATGCAACTTGTTTTGAGTCATGTTAGGAGCGGTTGGAGATTCCGGTCAAAAAAATTGCCGTTTTCCTGGTCACCTACACACCCAGATACTCAAATTCCTCAACCCACTGCAATGGGGTAGAGGCGGCCGAGTTGACTGCCTGACCATCTAGTGGGAAGAGGATAGATTTTATGCCTAAAAAAATGAGACAAATGTGTCAAAAATATTTAGGGCAGATGAAAGTGACGGACCTGCATCATTAAGGAAAAGGAGGGCGTCGTCCGCGTACAGGGACAGCTTTTCCTCCAAGCGTCCCACCCCCAGTCCCTTGACCTCAGAGGATTCCCAATCAAAATAGCCAGGGGTTCCAAGGTCAAAGCAAACAGGTGGGCATCCCTGTCTCGTACCTCTGTGTAGAGAGAATGTCTGTGACAACCGATCATTGGCACGGACGTGTGCCTTAGGGGCTTTGTATAGCATCTGTAGCCAATGAAGAAATTTAGGACTAAAACCAAACTGCCTCAGAACCTCCCATAGGTAGACCCATTCCACTGATTCAAATGCTTTTTCTGCATCCAAGGATGCAATGACTATGGTGCCCTGATTTTCATGTGGTATCAAGAGGTTGAGGAGTAGGCGTCTCAGGTTTATGTCCATTCCCTTTCCCAGCATGAAAGCAGTCTGGTTGTCAGAGTTTCAATAATGGTAGACAACCGGTCTGCCAGGACCTTCACTATAATTTTTACATCTACATTTAAGAGTGAAATAGGTCTATAAGAGGCACAGTCTTGGGCGTCCTTGCCAGGCTTGGGAATCCATACAATGATCGCCTCCTCCATGAACTCCAGAAGGGTGTCAAGAGAGGGCAACTCCGCAAAAAGGGCCGTCATCTTAGGGACTACAATGTCTGCAAAGTTCAAATAAAATTCTGCTGGGAGCCCATCTGATCCCGGTGTCTTACCCGCCTGCAATTTCCTAATGGCTGTCTGTATCTCTTCCAGATATATGTTTGCCTCTAGGCGTTCCCTGTCCTCCCTGTCCAGCATGGGTAGTCTAACAGTCTCTAGGAAGGTGTTGAGCTCGGTCTGGGAGTATGTGGCCCTGGATGCAGAGTTTACGGAAGAACTGCATGAATTGGTCATTAATTAGTTCCGGGGTCACTATGACTTGGTCAGCCTCCTCCCGTATACTTGCAATGTGAGTTGTGGGATTATGGCTTTTGGCCAACCATGCCAATAAACTACCGTTTTTGTCCCAGTATTCAAAAATCTTTTGTTTAGAGTAGAACAGGGCTTTTTTGTATTGTCCACCCTAAGAAGGGATAATTGTCTCAAGGTTCTTTGCCAGGCTCAATACCTCTCCGGGGACAGGGAGGAGATATATTCTACCTCCAAGCCAGTCGCCTTGCTTTCCAGAAATTCTAGCGACGGGGAAGCCTCTCTCTGGAGTATAGTGGTTCTGGAAATGTATGCACCTCTGACCCATGCCTTAAACGCATCCCATTACACCGTGGGAGGCCCCAGCGTCCCCATTTGTGGTCCAGTATGTATATAGGGACTCGGTAATAGGTTCCTGCAGTCTATCATCCGTCGCCCAGAACCTGGACAGACGCCACAGCCTAGAACCAGGATGGGGCGAGAGAGAGGGTCAAGCTAAGTGGGGCATGATCAGACATCCCTCGTGGGAGTATGCTCACATCTGCCACCCATCATACGGCAGTAGAGGAAGCATAGGCCAGATCTATGCACCACAGGGAATTGCAGGAGGCAGAATGACAGGTAAACCCCCTAGCGGCTGGGTTTAGATGGCGCCATACATTCACCAAGGCAAATATGGACGCCCACTGAGCCAGTTCAGAAGCACCCCTCGACCCTCCCCTCAGTCTATCCACGTCCCGGCAAGGGGCCATGTTAAAGTCACCCAGCAGAATCACAGCAGGAGTGTCAAAACCTAGGATCAGCGGAATATATTGTTTAGTGTGGTGACAGACGCGGGGGGGGCAAATACAGTCCCACTAAAACCACATTTTTTTCATAGATATTGGCATGCACTATAACATATTTCCCCTCTGAGTCAGTATGCACCTCCAGCATTCTAAAGGGCGATGATCTGTGGATTAAGATATTGACACCCCTGGAGTAGTTGGAGTAGGTGGCATGATAGTGTGCACCCACCCAGGGACGTCACAGACCACAAATCCTAGAGCCCTGGAGGTGAGTTTCTTATAATATGCAAATATGAGGATTATACCTCTGGAGAAACTTGAACACCAAGGACCGCTTCACCGCCGAGTTAAGGCCACGGACGTTCCATGAAATCATTGTTATGTTAGACATGAGAGATTATATTAATATGGTAAAAGCAGGGGTAACATGGCATAAAACACTGTCAGCAGGGGAAGGGGTCCTTGTGGCAATCTCCCACCAGTAAGCATAGCCATCTGTACACTATGCAGCGAGCAACGGGTCTCAGAGCCCTTGTCAGGTAAGTGTTCATAAAGCACCAAACATGTTAAAATACAAAAGAAAAAATGTAACACAGAACATAGCTTTTCCCAGCCCTCCCCAACCACCATGGAGCAAACAACCCCACCCTTTCCCCACCACCCCATCCCAAACATGGAGAGCATAAACCCCAAACAACCAGTCAGTAGAGGTTAAGCCAGAGCGGCGTGAGCCAGATGGATCGGCTCTTTATAGAAAAGCACCTACAGAACCAACTAGATGCTGGCAGTCCATTAGCACAGAAATGCACTGGTAGTAGCAAGATATGTTCTTTTAGGCAAAACAGTGTGAAGAAATTGTATGTGTAGTAGTATTAGTGTAGAGGCAACACACCAGTAGATACCAAGGTTACAGTCATCCAGATAAGAAAAAGAAGTACATTCATATGCTGAAGCAAACACCTGCAAGCAGGGACACATACTTAAGTTGTTGCAAACCAGGTTCCATAAAGGCACAACGGTGCCAACGTATGAGACTGTGAGATCTCCATAATGTCAGTGAACACAGGGAAAAGGTAGAGAGGGAGACAGGTGTCACTCCATATATCCAGAGATCAGGGATCCACTAAAATATAATGTAGGCAGGTTACTGCACCTACCCGCCAGTCAGCGATGGGGTGGCAAGGTATCCATCCAGGCAGAGGCCTCATGCGGAGAAGTAAAGAACCTAACCGCCTCTCCATCTTGGACCTGCAGATGAGCAGGGAACATGACACTATAGTGCATATTATGGGCTCTTAGAGCAGCCATCACCTGATCAAAGGATTTCCTGAGTTTCTGTGTCTCGTTGGAGTAATCAGGGAAGATTAGGATTTTGCTACTTTGGTAGCGGACGTCTCCTTGTATCCTGGCAGCATGGAGCACTTCATCTCTGTCCCTAAAATTTAGGAGCCTTAGGATAAGTGTGCGCGGGGGGGCCCCACGGGGCCAGGCTTAGGTGGAATGTGGTGAGCCCTCTCAAAGGTGTAATATGGAGAGAAGTGGGCATTTGGTAGCAAACTGCGTAGCATATCTTCCACAAAAACAGTGGGATGCGTGCCCTCCACCCCCTCCACTAGCCCCACTATGCAGAGATTGTTTCTTCTATTGTGATTTTCGGCATCATCCGCTTTGTGTTCCAGGCTTTTAACTTACTTTGCAGCGTGCAGAGAGCAGAAGGGTGCTCAGTAACCATGTCCTCTGTTTGTCTTACCCTCTGCTCTGTCTCTGTGACACGAGACGGGTGCTTGTACACGCCCTGCCTCATGATGTGGCCATGTCCAGCTGCACTGCCTCGATCTTCACGGTGAGTGTGGACTAACAGAGGGCGATAGCTGACATTATGTTCGCCACAAAGCTAGGGTGAGGGGAGAGGCGTCAGGATCCGGCAGCTTCCTCTGGGACACCATATTGGTGCTCCTCGTGGTTTGGGCCTCCACTTGCACAGAGGGAGGAGGAATCTGTGTCTCCTCGGGCGGTGGGAATCAGAGCTTCTTTCCCCTGCCAGCTGCTGCTCTGGAAGAGCGGCGTCTCATCCGCGTAACGATCTTTTGGTCTTGGATGTGAAATAGCCCAAAAGAAGGATAATAAGTAGTGCTAGCCAGCAGAGCTCAGCAATGTGCAGCCGTTCAGGTGGCCATCTTGGACACGCCCTGACTTTACAACCCCTATTTTTGTTGAATGTAAAAAAATATGGACAGGTGGCTTCTACACCCCCAGAGTCTCTCCACCATCTCCCTGGCTTTTAGTACAATGTAATAAAAAAGAAAATTGAAGCACCACATCACTGCCACAAGGTTACAATGTTATTCCAATAAAAGTCAGGGGGACAATACAAAATAAGACTATAAAAGACATGGAGAGCACATATTTCCCCATGCATATCAGTAAACATTTATTGTTCCAACAAATATCATAAATCTTTTTAACAATTTTTTAAATAGTAAAATCAATGATGAATTTATCTGACACCTCTGTGTCTGCCTCCTCACTACGAGTCCATTCAACATCCATGATCCATGTTTGATACTTATAAATTCAAAGCAGTATGAAGAGTCTGGATTGTAATAAGTAATAGGAGCAGAAGGCTTTCAGTTGGATTCATTTGCACTTGGCTTAGTCAGGATAAACAGAGGTTATAATAATGCAGGTAAGTATGCAGAGCCACAAGCAGGGCAAATGAAGGAGAGGGGACAACATGGGGAGAGAAAGGCAAGAGGAAAAGGCAAAGATATGAACAGAAGGCATCAATCTGTCCTTCTCACCAATGTACCAATAGTATTCCCATGTAGCTGACGAAAAAAAGCGGGAGGAAGTAAAAAAAACCCTTTCTATATAACAGCTGCAATTGGTAAAACTGGCCATGAATGAATCAGTTTTTTTCATTCAACCAGTGGGTTAAGGGGAAGCTTTATGCTCCATACCCCCACTAACCTGGTTGCAGGTCCCGCACATTTAAGGTACTCACCCACCCAGCAGATACAGCTTTGTGCTGCTGAGGCCCACTTCTTCTCTGTTCATGGTCATATGTTCATACCCTGTGACTAAAAGGCATAATGTACATGGGACACTGAGGCAACCTCTTCTGAACGATTTTTTTGACAGCTTGACACCGACATTTAAAAACACCCATTTAGCCGCGTTTGCATTCCGCGTTTTTAGTCATGCTTAGCTGCGTTTGCTTCTAGGAGCGTTTATTTAAGATAACATCATAAGACCCTCCCAAAGCACAAAAAACTGTTTAATTTAACTATTTCAGCCATTCTGTGAGACCAGAGTGAGTAGCAGCAGCTGTGAGAGCAGCAGTGAACTTGTATCTACCTCAATTTTGGTGCTTTTACTATGGATCCCATAATGAGCACATGTGAAGAAATTTAAAAAGCCAGGTATTAAATTTCATGCAACTATGTTTGATCAAGTCAAGGGCCAAGCTCAATGGTGGGGTCATCTGGTTCAAATCGAACAACATATAGGTCAAATTCCAATTCTACTTTGGCTAGCAGCAATGCTAGTGGTGTATTCGATTGGATCGTGGACTCATTAGGGGGTATATAAATGGTCTATGAAGAATTGCAAGTAATTACAAGTTTTTCAAATTTTTTTTTGTGGTTTTTCATCATTTGCTATCATTTTTAAGTTTTGTGATGTAAAAAAAATAGGGCAACTTAAAAAATGAATGTTGTTTTTTAGGCAGCTGAGCTTAGAGGCCTTTTTTGGAAAGCAAAAAAATGAGTTCAGACGCTGAGTTTAGAGGCATTTCAAGCACCAACCACTTCTAAATGCGGTAACTCGCATTTAGCAGTGTTTTGTTTACAGGCGTTTTTCATTTGTGTCTATTTAAAAAAAAAATGCTTCTAAACGCAAGCGCGGCTAAACGCGAAATGTACACGCGGCAAAACGACCGTTTTAAATGTGGGTTACTATCTGTCCTGTTAAATCGTTCAGGAGAGGTTGTAAAAACATCCCGTGTACATTAAGCCTAAACGAAACTTTGGCGTCTGAACTAATTTTTTTGCCTTCAAAGAAAAGCCTCTAAACGCAACTGCCTAAAAACTACATTAAACAAACCTGTGTACATGTACACACAAGATAACATTGGATGAGTTCAGGGGCAGCTGAAAAAAGCAGCCAACTGCCTTTGAACATCTGTTTATCAGCAGCATTGTACATGAGGCCAAAGGGTTATCCAGCATCACAGACATATCACATTCCATTTGCTAGTGGAAGGCAAGTATAGTCTTCTGTGGAAATTATGGCAGTTGGGGACCAGTCACTGTAGGCTGAATGTTTTTGAAATATAGAGGTGTCAATATATTTATTATATGATACTGTAAAGTACAACCTATCTATTCATGTTTCAGATATGAAGTAAAATTTCGTGTTTCCTGAAGAAGCAGGCTGTGAAACACGTTCAATGTGGAGACCTCATTTTCCATCACTTTGATTGTGACCAATGGTTGGCATCATCTATGTACATTTTGGGTGATATCCTTGTCTGAGAGATGTATAGTGTCAACATGTGCAATGGACATTTTTTTTTAAGGTTTGATTTTAATTGATTCAATAAAATTGAGATATTTTTATATATAAGTGTATTTAGTATGGAACCATTAAAGTCCTAAGAGGTTTGTTTGGAGGGATTCTGTTTCAATGTCTAATGTTGAAGAATGTGGTACCTAAAAATATGTAAACCTTGGTATTATCATTACCCCGTATTTTCTTTGTCACTCTTTCTGTGTAATCAAGGAAAGCCGCAAGTTAAATTAATTATAATTATTATAATTAATCAAAATATATCTAATCAAATTATATTTAAATACACTAATTAAATCTACACTATATTACCAAAGGTATTGGGGGAACTGCCTTTACACACACACAGGAATTTTAATGGCATCCCAGTCTTAGTCCGTAGGGTTCAATATTGAGTTGGCCCACCCTTTGCAGCTATAACAGCTTTACCTCTTGTGGGAAGGCTGTCCACAAGGATTAGGAGTGTGTCTATGGGAATGTTTGACCATCCTTCCAGAAGCACAATTGTGAAGTCAGGCACTGATGTAGACAAGAAGGCCTAGCTAGCAATCTCCGCTCTAATTCATCCCAAAGATGTTCTGTTGGGTTGAGATCAGGACTCTGTGCAGGTCAGTCAAGTTCCTCCACCCCAAACTCATCCATGTCTTTATGGACCTTGTTTGTGCACTGGTGAGGAGTCATGTTGGAACAGGAAAGGGCCATCCCCAAAATGTTTCCACAAAGTTGGAGCATGAAATTGTCCAAAATGTCTTGGTATGCTGACACCTTAATGCCCTGTACACACGATCGGACATTGATCGGACATTCCAACAACAAAATCCAACTGATTTTTTAGGCCAAACTTGTCTTGCTTACACACGGTCGCACAAAGTTGTCGGAAAATCCGATCGTTCTGAACACGGTGACGTAAAACACGGACAACTGAACTATAAACGGGGCAATAGCCAATAGCTTTCGTCTCTTAATTTATTCTGAGCATGCGTGGCACTTTGTGCGTCGGATTTGTGTACACACGATTGGAATTTAAACGATCAGATTTTGTTGTCGGAAAATTTTATATCCTGCTCTCAAACTTTGTGTGTTGGAAATTCCGATGCAAAAAGTCAGATGGAGGCCACACACAATCGGAATTTCTGACAACACAATCCAATCGCACTTTTTCCATCGGAAAATTTGACCGTGTGTACAAGGCATAAGAGTTCCCTTCACTGGAACTAAGGGGCCAAGTCCAACCCCTGAAAAACAACTCCACACTATAATCCACCCTCCACCAAATGATTTGGACCAGAGCACAAAGCAAGGTCTATAAGGACATGGATGAGTGATAGTTTGAGGTGGAGGAACTTGACTGGCCTGCACAGAGTCCTGACCTCAACCAGATAAAACACCTTTGGGATGAATTAGAATGAAGACTGCGAGCCAGGCCTTCTCGTCCACGTCAGTGCCTGACCTCAAAAATGCGCTTCTGGAAGAATGGTCAAACATTCCCATAGACACACTCCTAAACCTTGTGGACAGCCTTCCCAGAAGAGTTGAAGCTGTTATAGCTGCAAAGGGTGGGCCAACTCAATATTGAACCCTACGGACTAAGAATGGGAAGCCATTCAAGTTTATTAAAGTTCATGTGCATGGAAAGGCAGGTGACCCAATACTTAATATAATATAGTAATATAATATAATGAATATGCCGTATGTATGTGTATACATGTATGTGTATAGTGTATACCGCTATATTGCTAAGAAGGTCCACTAAGACTTACTGTACTCTTGAATGATTTAACTTGACCCCCCTGTGTTTACATGCCACGTTTTGTCATGTTTGAGTTTAGAGGAGAGCCGATCAGCAGCTCTCCTGACGGGGGGGTCTGTGCTGATTGTTTATCATCGCACCCCCCCTCGGATACCCACACTGGACCACCAGGGAAGCCACCAAGACCACCAGGGAAGCCCCCAGCATGTGGATGGCCAGGTACATCCCCCATGGCCATCCACATGTGCAAATTAATGCCCAATCTATGCCAATCAGTGCCCAAAAATGGGCACTGACAGGCACCATTATGGAACAAATTAATTCAGTGATGCCCAGCAATGCCACCCATCAATGTCATCAGTGCTACCCATCAATGTCCATCAGTGCCACCTATCAGTGCCCATCCATGCCCATCAGTGCCCATCTATCAGTGCCCATCAGTGCCCATTCGTGCCACCTATCAGTGTCACCCATAAGTACCCATCAGTGCCACCCATAAGTACCCATCAGTGCTGCCTATGAGTGCCCATCAGTGCCACCTATGTGTGCCCATCAGTGCCGCATACCAGTGCCACCTATCAGTGCTCATCAGTGCCACCTATCAGTGCCACCTATCAGTGCCCATCATCAGTGCCATCTCATCAGTGCCACCTCATTGGTGCCACCTCATCAGTGCCCATCAGTGCCGCCTTATCAGTGCCCATTATTGCAGCCATATCAGTGCCCATCACTGAAGAAGAAAACATACTTATTTACAAAAAAATTTTAACAGAAACAAAAAAAAACTTTTTTTTTTCAAAATGTTCGGCCTTTTTTTATTTTTGCGCAAAAAATAAAAATAGCAGAGGTGATCAAGTACCACCAAAAGACAGCTCTATTTGTGGGAACAAAATGATAAAACATTTGTTTGGGTACAGTGTAGCACGACCGTGCAATTGTTATTCAAATTGTGACAGCGCTGAAAGCTGAAAATTGGCTTGGGCAGGAAGGTGTATAAGTGCCTGGTATTGAAGTGGTTAAGGGCAGTTTTAAGAGGTCCCATGGAATAAAGGTCTGAAGGGTAGAAGCCTTTTTTAGGAACCTAATTTGACCAATTGAACTCTAATACCAACTTATTATTAAGCATTGCTTCAGTACGGTAGAAGTCTACATTTTGGAGACCAGTGCACACCAAGTTCTCTACAAGTTTAAACAGATATAGTTTAATGATTTAACTTTTACCAAAGGTTTTAAATAAATATCCTTTTGTTTATATACATCTTTAAACTGTCCTTGATCTCTTTATTCCTCAAGCTGTATATGAAAGGGTTTACAAAGGGTGTAAACACTGTATACAACAAGGACATTATCTTACTGATTGTTCCTGATTTTCTTTCCTTTGGAATCAGATAAGTGGCAATTAGGGTTCCATAAAATAGAAACACAACAGTGAGATGGGAGCTACAAGTGGAAAAGGATTTCAGTCTTCCAGAAAAGGAGGACATCTTTAATATTGTTAAAACAATGTAAGTATATGAAACCATTATCACTAGGAAGGGAAATATTAGCACAGGAACAGACAACAAGGTTCTTTCCATTAGAACTGTGGATGTATCTGAGCAGGAAAGTTCCAAAAGAGGATTCAAATCACAATATAAATAGTCTATAACATTTAGTCCACAAAATTCTAGTTGACATAGTTCAAGTGTTGATATTAATGATATAGAACAGCTGAAAATCCAGGATGCAAGAACTAGTTGAATGCAAAGTGATTGTTTCATAATGGAGGTATAATGCAGAGGAGAGCAGATGGCTAGATATCGGTCATAGGACATCACTGTCAGAAGGAAACATTCAAATGCTTCTATTGTGCCATAGACATAAAATTGAGCCATGCAACCAGAAAAGGATACAGAGGTCCTCTCATGTAGAACAATATGTAAAATGTTAGGAGCAATTGCTGTGATCAGCATGATGTCAGATATAGAGAGTTGGGAGAGGAAGAAGTACATGGGAGAATGAAGGGTCTTGCTGTAATTTACCAACATGATGATTAAACAGTTTCCACATATTGTCACAATGTATATAATAAGGACCAAGATGAAGAGCAGCAGAGTATATACCGCCATGCTGTTAAATCCCAAAAAGAAGAATGTAGTAACATTAACATTATGTGTGGCCTGTTTGGAAGCAGAAAAGATTTATACAACATTTTAATATATTAAACAAAGCAGAAATAATATACATTGACTTAAATGATTGAAAGCAAATAAGGTGAACCTGTGACTTTGAATACCCTTTGAATACAGCTTGGGAAATTGGAAATTTAGAAGCTCAGTGAATGTTTTCATTGCTAATTGGACTGCCTCTATTCTTTTAGTTAATTTTTAATATAAAAAAATGACATGATGATTGAGAAGAAGTGGAACTCTGGGCAAAAAAAAATACATATGTAAAAGAAAAAAACATGATATGTAAAAAAAAAGATTTTCAAAACTACATTTACATAGCAAGAAGGGAGTTACTATCTATCTATCTATCTATCTATCTATCTATCTATCTATCTATCTATCTATCTATCTATCTATCTATCTATCTATCTATCTATCTATCTATCTATCTATCTATCTATCTATCTATCTATCTATCTATCTATCTATCTATCTATCTATCTATCTATCTATCTATCTGGATATATGGATATATATATGTAGCACTTACTCACGGTACCTTCACTACCTTTATTTCACCAGAACCGGGTCTAGGGTCCTGTTGAGTTTACCACCATACAATGCAGGCACCGGACACTTGAGTATCTTTTCCAATGCTTTAATAAACTTGAGTTGCAGGAAGTAGCAGGAAAGAAGTAGAAGGAAAATTGCAGGGAAGCTTAAATACCTTTTCTTAACGTTCTTAATGTAACTTTAGGAATTGAAAGCTTGTAGCTGAATGTACTCTCTCTGTAGAATTAAATCTTTGCCCACCTGGATAGGTTTCTCTCACCAACCTAGCAGCCAGTACGTAGCACGAACAAAAGTCTCTGCCACAGACTTGATTGGAACAGATCCCGTATGATCCTCTGCCACAGGATGTAATGGTTTACGGTGAATAGCAAACACAGCACTAGAACCTTTAAGCCAACCCGGCAGTACTATGTGGTAGGATTACTTTAGGATACGTCCTCCAACTGAGTCACCAGGCCCCTCTCCAGACCAGCACTCTGCTAGATCCTTCCATGATGGGTCCTCCCTTGGGATCTTCTCAGTTGTCCAGCTTCTTCACACAGGATAGACAGCCCAGGACCATTCCTCTGCCGCTGCGGTAGGCCCCAGACAGGCTTCTGGGCCCACTCACACGCCGCAGCGATGTGGGCCTCCCGATCGGAGGACCATGAGGCAGTACTCTTAGCACATACCTGTCGGCCCAGAGGGCCAGCAGGTGGACGGAAAAATGACCTCAAAACATGGCGTCTGTCCCATAAATACCCTCTCCCAGAATGCAACTCGGAGGACCTCCTCCACCGAGTTATTCCCTGGACAGAGGAGCACTCATACACTTCAACGTGTTGCCTTTCCAACACTGGCCCATAGTAACAACGACACCCACAGGCACAGTGCAAAATTACATGCAACTCAGCCGAGCTGGAACAGATACAAACCTGACTATGTATTAACAGGTAACCCACTAAATTTACCTATCAGCAGTAGATTAAAAATCTACCAGCGTTACATATATCTATCTATCTATATAGATAGATATATATATATATATAGATCTATATATAGATATATATAGATCTATATATATAGATCTATATATATCTATCTATCTATCTATCGATCGATATATATGTAGCAATAACTCTCGGTGGAGCTGCTGGTTTAAGCGGGCTTGTTACCTTCACTCTCGACACCCCTGCTTCACCGTCACCGGGCCTAGGGTTCCATTGAGTTTACCTCTGGACGATAAAAGCACCAACACTTGAATACATTTTCAACGCTTTATTGAACCAAGTAACGAAGGAAGTAGCAGGAAAGAGGCAGGAGGGAAGCTACAGGGAAGCTCAAATACCTTTCTTTAGGATTCTTGAGAATGTCCTTTAAAGTTGAATATTGTAATTGGATGCAATCCCCTTGTGGGACACAATCTTTGCACGCCTGGATAGGCCTCTCTCACTTGCCTAGCAGCCAGTACGTAGCACGAACAAAAGTCTCTGCCACAGACTTGCTTGAAATAACTCCGTACAATCCTCTGCCACAGGATGTATTAAACTTTGCGGTGAATGTCAGACACAGTACTTGGACCTCTAAGCCAACCCGGCAGTACTATGCTGTAAAACTACTTTAGGATACGTCCTCCAACTGAGTCACCAGGCCCCTCTCCAGACCAGCACTCTGCGTGATCCTTCCATGATGGGTACTCCCCTGGGATCTCCTCAGTTGTCCAGCTTCTTCACTCTGGATAGACAGCTCAGGACCATTCCTCGGCTGCTGTGGTAGGCCCCAGACATGCTTCTGGGCCCACCCACGCGCCGCAGCGGAGCGGGCCTCCGGAACGGAGGACCACGAGGTAGCACTCTAACGCATACCTGTCAGCCAGGAGGGCCAGCAGGTGGCTGAAAACAAACCCCAAAACATGGCGTCTGTCCCATAAATACCCTCTCCCAGAATGCAACTCGGAGGACCACCTCCACCGAGTTGTCTCCGGGACAGAGGAGCACCCATATGCTTCGACATGTTGCCTTTCCAACACTAGCCAATGGTAACAGCGACACCCACCGGCTCAGTGTGGAACCACACGCAAAGTCAGCCAAGCTGGAACAGAGGCAAATCCAACTCCCCTAACGAGCAATTTACTAAATTTACCTATCAGTTGGTAGATCATAAATCTACCAACGCTACATATATATAGAAAGATATATATATCTATCTATATCTAGATAGATAGATAGATAGATAGATAGATAGATAGATAGATAGATAGATAGATAGATAGATATCTGTAGTTACTTTGTGTACTTTAATGCCACAACAGTAGTGAAAAACTATGCCACACAATCCAAAGAAAACGGATGGATAAAGTTATAGAATTTATCATTTGTCTTAATGATTAATATTTCAATCAACTAAAGCATTATAACCTGTAAATTTAGTCTGAAATTAAAAATGTACTTACCCTATTTACTAATGAACTCTGAAGAAAACCCATATATGTTTGATCATTTAACTTCATTTTAAATAAACCAACAAAAAACAATGTTGATTCCTTTTTTTTTTTTGTAACAGAAAATTGTCAATATTAAAAATATATCAATATTACATGAATTTCTTCACAAGAGAGTTTTCTATAAGTTTTTCTATTTAATGTGGAGTAAAAGCAGAATGTCACAAATGGAAAGAAAAAAAAAAAAAAAAGAAAAACAAAGGGAGCGAAAATAATGCCAAAGATGTCAAAATTATGTCAAAAATAAATATATAGTTCTGGTTTAAAGAATCTTCAACATAGGAGTTTTGGTTTTTTTTTACCAGTGTTTCTATTTAACAAGGAAAAAAATAAGACCCAGATGAAGTCATGTATGGAAAGAAAAAGTAGAAAGAGAGGGAGAAATAAAACAATAATAATAAGTATCTGTTATAAGTGTAAAGCATATGATGTGTATCGCTGGATAAGTCCAGTTGACTGAATAGGAAACCTATTTTCACACAAACATTTATATGTTTCTTCACAGATTAAATATTCCATAGAGAGTAATCAAGATCTCTTAGGCTTCTATGTGTGACTGTAATAAAAATAAATACATTTTTTTTTTCAAAATACAATACTCAATACGATGCAATACTAGTAAAATATTGCTCAGAAACTATTTAAAGTTAAAAGAAAGCTAGAGTTAAGCTTTACATACCCTATATAGCCAAAAGTATTGGGACGCTTGCCTTTACACGCACATGAACTTTAATGGCATCCCAGTCTTAGTCCATAGGGTTCAATATTGAGGTGGCCCACCCTATGCAGCTATAACAGCTTCAACTCTTCTGGGGAGGCTGTCCACAAGGTTTAGGAGTGTCTATGGGAATGCTTGACCATTCTTCCAGAAGCAGCCGGGTCTTCTTGTACACATCAGTGCCTAACCTCACAAATGCGCTTCTGGAAGAATGGTCAAACATTCCCATAGACACACTCCACATTTAGTGTACATTTAAGCAGAGGTCAACTCTAGGTAAAAAAAAAATAATGGTAGTTGGAGTTTTAACCACTTCCCTACCCGCCCATAGTCATATGACGTCCCCAGATGGGATCTCCCATCCTGGGTGGATGTCATATGACGTCCTGGGATTCCCGGTCGTCTAGGGGGCGCGCGCGCGCCGGCGGGAGCGCGCGCGTGCACCCGCCGCGTTCCTCGGGACCCGGTGCGTGTGCCCGGCGGCCGCGATGTCCGCCGGGCACCCGCGATTGCCCGTTAACCGGGCCGGCATGTGGATCTGTGTGTGTAAACACACAGATCCACAGCCTGTCAGCTCTGAGGAGAGCGATCTGTGTTCCCAGAACGGAGGAACACAGATCGGTCTCCTCCCCTAGTGCGTCCCCTCCCCCTTCAGTTAGTAATCACTCCCTAGGAAACACATTAACCCCTCCCCGCCCCCTAGTGGTTAACCCCTTCACTGCCTGTCACATTTACACAGTAATCAATGCAATTTTATAGCATTGATCGCTGTATAAATGTGATTGGTCCCAAAAATGTGTCAAAAGTGTCCGATGTGTCCGCCATAATGTCGCAGTCACCAAAAAAAATCGCGATCGCCGCTAAAAAAATAAAAAAATTTTTTTTTTTAAAAAATGCCATAAATCTATCCCATATTTTGTAGACGCTATAACTTTTGCGCAAACCAATCAATATACGCTTATTGCGATTTTTTTAAA
The DNA here is from genome assembly GCF_042186555.1 of Aquarana catesbeiana. Lineage (NCBI taxonomy): Eukaryota > Metazoa > Chordata > Amphibia > Anura > Ranidae > Aquarana > Aquarana catesbeiana. The sequence continues at coordinate 696,691,787 of NC_133326.1, forward strand.
CAAAAATATGTAGAAGAATACGTATCGGCCAAAACTGAGGAAAAAATGTGTTTTTTAAAAAAAAAAATTGGGATATTTATTATAGCAAAAAGTAAAAAATATTGTGTTTTTTTCAAAATTGTCGCTCTTCTTTTGTTTATAGTGCAAAAAATAAAAACCGCAGAGGCGATCAAATACCACCAAAAAAAAGCTCTATTTGTGGTGAAGAAAGGACGTCAATTTTTTTTGGGTACAACGTCGCACGACCGCGCAATTGACGTTTAAAGTGCGACAGCGCTGAAAACTAAAAATTGGCCTGGGAAGGAAGGGGGTGAAATTGCCCTGTATTGAACCGGTTAAGTTAGAGGAGAATCTGTATGTATCAACTACAGTAAAAACCTTTTTCCGTTCCTCCACTATATTGTAAAAAAGTATTTTTTTATCAACTGTACACTGACTACCATGCATGCACAGCTCAGTGTACAATCCAGAATCTGTAAGATGGTGGGAGTACGAGTATAGTGCCAGGATGAGGTAACTCTGTGTGCATGTGCCATAGTTATGTAATACAGCAGTAGAGAAGACTGACTGAAGACTCATAATAAGATGCTAAGATTGTGATTACATGGAAGAGGCAGCAACTTAGCATTGAGGAGGATCGCACATCAATCTACAAGGGCAATTTGGAGGCAAGCCTACCATAATGTGATAACATGCTGTGCATACTTACACATCATAGCAAGAGCCCCAGGGACCCTCTATGGCACAGATCTGTTTCAAATCTCAACTCCAAACTCAGCCACCCTCCAAGTTTGAAGTCTTCAGAGTGTGCATGTTTTATCATCTTTATACCTTTTTCAGCATTCCTCAGGCCATGATGTGCTGACACTTCTTTCTCTTTGTCTCTTCTCTGGTCCAGGAGATCCTCTCCTGATGCAGAGAGTTATGCTATTGTGAGTGATGTCTCTGCTTCATTATAAAGTAAACAAAAGGCACTGTAGAGAAGATACTTAGGAGGTGGAGTTATGACCCCTATTTTTCAAAGTATGTCCTTAGACTTTTGGGTTGAATGATACTGGGTGTAATTATTTTCTGAAGACTGTGAGGAATAGCAAGCAGCTTGTTATGGGGGCACCCAGCTTGAGCCGCAGCTCCCTGTGTCCAGTTCAGCCCCGCCCCTTATCTCTCCTGATTGGCTAATTGACTTTGATTGACAGCAGTGGGAACCAATGGCACAGTTGCTGTGTCTCAGCCAATCAGGAGGGAGAGTCCGGGACGGCCGATAAGTCATATACTGCAGCTGCTGACTTTTAAAATATGGACACTTACCTGACCAGGGCACCCGCGATGTCGGCACCCAAAGCCGTTCTGTCCCTCGGCTCTCGGGTGCTGCCGTTGCCATCTTTGGTAAGGGAATCAGGAAGTGAAGCCTTGCTGCTTTACTTCCCAGTTCCCTACTGCACATGCGCGACTTGTACTGTGTGTTCCCACTGGTCCCTGCTGTCCCCTGGGACCCGTGTGTCTCCCAGAAGGCAGCGGGGGGAAGTGGCGTAGATACCCGTGGGTGGCGCGGGTATCTATGCCCAGAAGTGGGAGCAAGATACCTGTATTAGACACGTATCTACTCCCCCCTCCCCCCTGAAAGATGCCAAATGTGACACCGGGAGGGTTCCAAAAAGCAGAAGTTCCAACTTTACAACCCCTTTTTTTTTTTAACAAACAGTTGTGCTTTATTGAAAAATATTGTTTACAGCATATGTGGAGAGACAGCTTAATGTCAGAGACAAATTAAGCATACATAGTATATCAAGATTGCAATGTATAGAGTCACCAACTGTTAACCTTGCATGTTATTATACCTCCCAGGGGATTCAGTGTCAACATATGGATAGAGGGACGCACCCTACATCTGGGCCCAACCCTTCACCATTGGTGGTTCAAACTAGAGTCCAGGGGGACCACACCTTTTCATATTTCCAATGACAACCTCTATTGGAGTAGGTAATTTTATATAAGGGCAGGGCTGCGTTCACCATGGATTCCCAAGCGGACACATCTGGTTGATCAGGGGAGTTGGCACCGAGGCCAGGCAAGGTTTAGTTCAAGGAACATTCTCTGCAGCCTTATGGGGGTGTAATAGATCCTGTGAAGGAACTTGACCTGGATCAGCTTATCTCTTGACAAAATTGCAAGTTTAGGACCTTGTTCTAGGCTGTCTTCTCAGTCCTCTTTGTCTAGAGACTGATTGTCCCCTTTCCAGTACTCCCAAAGTTTCTCCATTCTATGTACAGCCGTACACAGGTGGGCGTTATAAAGTTTTGACAGTGGTTTGTTTAGGTCCCCAGGCACTAACATGTCCTCGATAGGGTCTACCTCAAGTGTCAGGTTTCAAGGGAACTGAGCCGCGGTCGCATGCCACAGCTGGAAGTACCGAAACAGCATCCAGCCTGGCAAATTAAGCCTCTGAGACAACTGGGAGAAATTTAAGAGGGCACCCCTGGGCATGATATCCCCGATAGTCTTGATCTCATATTGTGCCTACAGCTGGGTGTCCTGGATGGTATGGAAATGGGGGAGTGTAGGATTTCCCCATAGGGGTTGGGCCGGAGACAACTGGCCCAGGATGGAGAAGCGTCTTGTTGCCGTTTTCCAAATTCACCACGTAACCTTCGTTGGCCCAGGGAGGATGCAATATGCCCTTGGCCCCCTATAAATTATATTATGAAGATCCTGCAGGGAACCCAAAGAAGCAGCCTCCAAACAGGTGGCTGCATTGGCTCTAGAACCCTGGAACCACCAATATGCGGATACTTTCACAGCTGCCCAAAAATAGATTTTAAAATTAGGAATGAGGTTGGTACCCAGATTGGACAGTTATGGAATATGTAGTTAAATTTTTGGAGAAGCATCATTTTAACTAAGTTGATCTGACCCAGTAAGTTCAGTGGTAGTCCAGACCAGGACATGCAACTTGTTTTGAGTCATGTTAGGAGCGGTTGGAGATTCCGGTCAAAAAAATTGCCGTTTTCCTGGTCACCTACACACCCAGATACTCAAATTCCTCAACCCACTGCAATGGGGTGGAGGCGGCCGAGTTGACTGCCTGACCATCTAGTGGGAAGAGGATAGATTTTATGCCTAAAAAAATGAGACAAATGTGTCAAAAATATTTAGGGCAGATGAAAGTGACGGACCTGCATCATTCAGGAAAAGGAGGGCGTCGTCCGCGTACAGGGACAGCTTTTCCTCCAAGCGTCCCACCCCCAGTCCCTTGACCTCAGAGGATTCCCAATCAAAATAGCCAGGGGTTCCAAGGTCAAAGCAAACAGGTGGGCATCCCTGTCTCGTACCTCTGTGTAGAGAGAATGTCTGTGACAACCGATCATTGGCACGGACGTGTGCCTTAGGGGCTTTGTATAGCATCTGTAGCCAATGAAGAAATTTAGGACTAAAACCAAACTGCCTCAGAACCTCCCATAGGTAGACCCATTCCACTGATTCAAATGCTTTTTCTGCATCCAAGGATGCAATGACTATGGTGCCCTGATTTTCATGTGGTATCAAGAGGTTGAGGAGTAGGCGTCTCAGGTTTATGTCCATTCCCTTTCCCAGCATGAAAGCAGTCTGGTTGTCAGAGTTTCAATAATGGTAAACAACCGGTCTGCCAGGACCTTCACTATAATTTTTACATCTACATTTAAGAGTGAAATAGGTCTATAAGAGGCACAGTCTTGGGCGTCCTTGCCAGGCTTGGGAATCCATACAATGATCCTCCTCCATGAACTCCAGAAGGGTGTCAAGAGAGGGCAACTCCGCAAAAAGGGCCGTCATCTTAGGGACTACAATGTCTGCAAAGTTCAAATAAAATTCTGCTGGGAGCCCATCTGATCCCGGTGTCTTACCCGCCTGCAATTTCCTAATGGCTGTCTGTATCTCTTCCAGATATATGTTTGCCTCTAGGCGTTCCCTGTCCTCCCTGTCCAGCATGGGTAGTCTAACAGTCTCTAGGAAGGTGTTGAGCTCGGTCTGGGAGTATGTGGCCCTGGATGCAGAGTTTACGGAAGAACTGCATGAATTGGTCATTAATTAGTTCCGGGGTCACTATGACTTGGTCAGCCTCCTCCCGTATACTTGCAATGTGAGTTGTGGGATTATGGCTTTTGGCCAACCATGCCAATAAACTACCGTTTTTGTCCCAGTATTCAAAAATCTTTTGTTTAGAGTAGAACAGGGCTTTTTTGTATTGTCCACCCTAAGAAGGGATAATTGTCTCAAGGTTCTTTGCCAGGCTCAATACCTCTCCGGGGACAGGGAGGAGATATATTCTACCTCCAAGCCAGTCGCCTTGCTTTCCAGAAATTCTAGCGACGGGGAAGCCTCTCTCTGGAGTATAGTGGTTCTGGAAATGTATGCACCTCTGACCCATGCCTTAAACGCATCCCATTACACCGTGGGAGGCCCCAGCGTCCCCATTTGTGGTCCAGTATGTATATAGGGACTCGGTAATAGGTTCCTGCAGTCTATCATCCGTCGCCCAGAACCTGGACAGATGCCACAGCCTAGAACCAGGATGGGGCAAGAGAGAGGGTCAAGCTAAGTGGGGCATGATCAGACATCCCTCGTGGGAGTATGCTCACATCTGCCACCAATCATACGGCAGTAGAGGAAGCATAGGCCAGATCTATGCACCACAGGGAATTGCAGGAGGCAGAATGACAGGTAAACCCCCTAGCGGCTGGGTTTAGATGGCGCCATACATTCACCAAGGCAAATATGGATGCCCACTGAGCCAGTTCAGAAGCACCCCTCGACCCTCCCCTCAGTCTATCCACGTCCCGGCAAGGGGCCATGTTAAAGTCACCCAGCAGAATCACAGCAGGAGTGTCAAAACCTAGGATCAGCGGAATATATTGTTTAGTGTGGTGACAGACGCGGGGGGGGCAAATACAGTCCCACTAAAACCACATTTTTTTCATAGATATTGGCATGCACTATAACATATTTCCCCTCTGAGTCAGTATGCACCTCCAGCATTCTAAAGGGCGATGATCTGTGGATTAAGATATTGACACCCCTGGAGTAGTTGGAGTAGGTGGCATGATAGTGTGCACCCACCCAGGGACGTCACAGACCACAAATCCTAGAGCCCTGGAGGTGAGTTTCTTATAATATGCAAATATGAGGATTATACCTCTGGAGAAACTTGAACACCAAGGACCGCTTCACCGCCGAGTTAAGGCCACGGACGTTCCATGAAATCATTGTTATGTTAGACATGAGAGATTATATTAATATGGTAAAAGCAGGGGTAACATGGCATAAAACACTGTCGGCAGGGGAAGGGGTCCTTGTGGCAATCTCCCACCAGTAAGCATAGCCATCTGTACACTATGCAGCGAGCAACGGGTCTCAGAGCCCTTGTCAGGTAAGTGTTCATAAAGCACCAAACATGTTAAAATACAAAAGAAAAAATGTAACACAGAACATAGCTTTTCCCAGCCCTCCCCAACCACCATGGAGCAAACAACCCCACCCTTTTCCCACCACCCCATCCCAAACATGGAGAGCATAAACCCCAAACAACCAGTCAGTAGAGGTTAAGCCAGAGCAGCGTGAGCCAGATGGATCGGCTCTTTATAGAAAAGCACCTACAGAACCAACTAGATGCTGGCAGTCCATTAGCACAGAAATGCACTGGTAGTAGCAAGATATGTTCTTTTAGGCAAAACAGTGTGAAGAAATTGTATGTGTAGTAGTATTAGTGTAGAGGCAACACACCAGTAGATACCAAGGTTACAGTCATCCAGATAAGAAAAAGAAGTACATTCATATGCTGAAGCAAACACCTGCAAGCAGGGACACATACTTAAGTTGTTGCAAACCAGGTTCCATAAAGGCACAACGGTGCCAACGTATGAGACTGTGAGATCTCCATAATGTCAGTGAACACAGGGAAAAGGTAGAGAGGGAGACAGGTGTCACTCCATATATCCAGAGATCAGGGATCCACTAAAATATAATGTAGGCAGGTTACTGCACCTACCCGCCAGTCAGCGATGGGGTGGCAAGGTATCCATCCAGGCAGAGGCCTCATGCGGAGAAGTAAAGAACCTAACCGCCTCTCCATCTTGGACCTGCAGACGAGCAGGGAACATGACACTATAGTGCATATTACGGGCTCTTAGAGCAGCCTTCACCTGATCAAAGGATTTCCTGAGTTTCTGTGTCTCGTTGGAGTAATCAGGGAAGATTAGGATTTTGCTACTTTGGTAGCGGACGTCTCCTTGTATCCTGGCAGCATGGAGCACTTCATCTCTGTCCCTAAAATTTAGGAGCCTTAGGATAAGTGTGCGCGGGGGGGCCCCACGGGGCCAGGCTTAGGTGGAATGTGGTGAGCCCTCTCAATGGTGTAATATGGAGAGAAGTGGGCATTTGGTAGCAAACTGCGTAGCATATCTTCCACAAAAACAGTGGGATGCGTGCCCTCCACCCCCTCCACTAGCCCCACTATGCAGAGATTGTTTCTTCTATTGTGATTTTCGGCATCATCCACTTTGTGTTCCAGGGCTTTTAACTTACTTTGCAGCGTGCAGAGAGCAGAAGGGTGCTCAGTAACCATGTCCTCTGTTTGTCTTACCCTCTGCTCTGTCTCTGTGACACGAGACGGGTGCTTGTACACGCCCTGCCTCATGATGTGGCCATGTCCAGCTGCACTGCCTCGATCTTCACGGTGAGTGTGGACTAACAGAGGGCGATAGCTGACATTATGTTTGCCACAAAGCTAGGGTGAGGGGAGAGGCGTCAGGATCCGGCAGCTTCCTCTGGGACACCATATTGGTGCTCCTCGTGGTTTGGGCCTCCACTTGCACAGAGGGAGGAGGAATCTGTGTCTCCTCGGGCGGTGGGAATCAGAGCTTCTTTCCCCTGCCAGCTGCTGCTCTGGAAGAGCGGCGTCTCACCCGCGTAACGATCTTTTGGTCTTGGATGTGAAATAGCCCAAAAGAAGGATAATAAGTAGTGCTAGCCAGCAGAGCTCAGCAATGTGCAGCCGTTCAGGTGGCCATCTTGGACACGCCCTGACTTTACAACCCCTATTTTTGTTGAATGTAAAAAAATATGGACAGGTGGCTTCTACACCCCCAGAGTCTCTCCACCATCTCCCTGGCTTTTAGTACAATGTAATAAAAAAGGAAATTGAAACACCACATCACTGCCACAAGGTTACAATGTTATTCCAATAAAAGTCAGGGGGACAATACAAAATAAGACTATAAAAGACATGGAAAACACATATTTCCCCATGCATATCAGTAAACATTTATTGTTCCAACAAATATCATAAACCTTTTTAACAATTTTTTAAATAGTAAAATCAATGATGAATTTATCTGACACCTCTGTGTCTGCCTCCTCACTACGAGTCCATTCAACATCCATGATCCATGTTTGATACTTATAAATTCAAAGCAGTATGAAGAGTCTGGATTGTAATAAGTAATAGGAGCAGAAAGCTTTCAGTTGGATTCATTTGCACTTGGCTTAGTCAGGATAAACAGAGGTTATAATAATGCAGGTAAGTATGCAGAGCCACAAGCAGGGCAAATGAAGGAGAGGGGACAACATGGGGAGAGAAAGGCAAGAGGAAAAGGCAAAGATATGAACAGAAGGCATCAATCTGTCCTTCTCACCAATGTACCAATAGTATTCCCATGTAGCTGACGAAAAAAAGCGGGAGGAAGTAAAAAAAACCCCTTTCTATATAACAGCTGCAATTGGTAAAACTGGCCATGAATGAGTCAGTTTTTTTCATTCAACCAGTGGGTTAAAGGGAAGCTTTATGCTCCATACCCCCACTAACCTGGTTGCAGGTCCCGCACATTTAAGGTACTCACCCACCCAGCAGATATAGCTTTGTGCTGCTGAGGCCCACTTCTTCTCTGTTCATGGTCATATGTTCATACCCTGTGACTAAAAGGCATAATGTACATGGGACACTGAGGCAACCTCTTCTGAACGATTTTTTTGACAGCTTGAAACCGACATTTAAAAACACCCATTTAGCCGCGTTTGCATTCCGCGTTTTTAGTCATGCTTAGCTGCGTTTGCTTCTAGGAGCGTTTATTTAAGATAACATCATAAGACCCTCCCAAAGCACAAAAAAACTGTTTAATTTAACTATTTCAGCCATTCTGTGAGACCAGAGTGAGTAGCAGCAGCTGTGAGAGCAGCAGTGAACTTGTATCTACCTCAATTTTGGTGCTTTTACTATGGATCCCATAATGAGCACATGTGAAGAAATTTAAAAAGCCAAATATTAAATTTCATGCAACTATGTTTGATCAAGTCAAGGGCCAAGCTCAATGGTGGGGTCATCTGGTTCAAATCGAACAACATATAGGTCAAATTCCAATTCTACTTTGGCTAGCAGCAATGCTAGTGGTGTATTCGATTGGATCGTGGACTCATTAGGGGGTATATAAATGGTCTATGAAGAATTGCAAGTAATTACAAGTTTTTCAAATTTTTTTTTTGTGGTTTTTCATCATTTGCTATCATTTTTAAGTTTTGTGAGGTAAAAAAAATAGGGCAACTTAAAAAATGAATGTTGTTTTTTAGGCAGCTGAGCTTAGAGGCCTTTTTTGGAAAGCAAAAAAATGAGTTCAGACGCTGAGTTTAGAGGCATTTCAAGCACCAACCACTTCTAAATGCGGTAACTCGCATTTAGCAGTGTTTCGTTTACAGGCGTTTTTCATTTGTGTCTATTTAAAAAAAAAATGCTTCTAAACGCAAGCGCGGCTAAACGCGGAATGTAAACGCGGCAAAACGACCGTTTTAAATGTGGGTTACTATCTGTCCTGTTAAATAGTTCAGGAGAGGTTGTAAAAACATCCCGTGTACATTAAGCCTAAACGAAACTTTGGTGTCTGAACTAATTTTTTTGCCTTCAAAGAAAAGCCTCTAAACGCAACTGCCTAAAAACTACATTAAACAAACCTGTGTACATGTACACACAAGATAACATTGGATGAGTTCAGGGGCAGCTGAAAAAAGCAGCCAACTGCCTTTGAACATCTGTTTATCAGCAGCAGTGTACATGAGGCCAAAGGGTTATCCAGCATCACAGACATATTACATTCCATTTGCTAGTGGAAGGCAAGTATAGTCTTCTGTGGAAATTATGGCAGTTGGGGACCAGTCACTGTAGGCTGAATGTTTTTGAAATATAGAGGTGTCATTATATTTATTATATGATACTGTAAAGTACAACCTATCTATTCATGTTTCAGATATGAGGAAAAATTTTGTGTTTCCTGAAGAAGCAGGCTTTGAAACACGTTCAATGTGGAGACCCCATTTTCCATCATTTTGATTGTGACCAATGGTTGGCATTATCTATGTACATCTTGGGTGATATCCCTGTCTGAGAGATGTATAGTGTCAACATGTGCAATGGACATTTTTCTTTTAAGGTTTGATTTTAATTGATTGAATAAAATTTAGATATGTTTATATATAAGTGTATTTAGTATGGAACCATTAAAGTTCTAAGAGGTTTGTTTGGAGGGATTCTGTTTCAATGTCTAATGTTGAAGAATGTGGTACCTAAAAAAATATGTAAACCTTGGTATTATAATTACCCCGTATTTTCTTTGTCACTCTTTCTGTGTAATTAAGGAAAGCCGCAAGTTAAATTAATTATAATTAATATAATTAATCAAATTATATCTAATCAAATTATATTTAAATACACTAATTAAATCTACACTATATTACCAAAGGTATTGTGGGACCTGCCTTTACACACACATGAATTTTAATGGCATCCCAGTCTTAGTCCGTAGGGTTCAATATTGAGTTGGCCCACCCTTTGCAGCTATAACAGCTTTAACTCTTGTGGGAAGGCTGTCTACAAGGTTTAGGAGTGTGTCTATAGGAATGTTTGACCATTCTTCCAGAAGCACAATTGTGAAGTCAGGCACTGATGTAGACAAGAAGGCCTAGCTAGCAGTCTCTGCTCTAATTCATCCCAAAGATGTTCTGTTGGGTTGAGATCAGGACTCTGTGCAGGTCAGTCAAGTTCCTCCACCCCAAACTCCATCATTCATGTCTTTATGGACCTTGTTTGTGCACTGGTGAGGAGTCATGTTGGAACATGACTGGGGGGGCCACCCCCAAAATGTTTCCACAAAGTTGGAGCATGAAATTATCCAAAATGTCTTGGTATGCTGACACCTTAATGCGGTGTACACACGATCGGACACTGATCGGACATTCCGACAACAAAATCCATCAGTTTTTTTCCGACGGATTTTAGGCCAAACTTGTCTTGCTTACACACAGTCACACAAAGATGTCGGAAAATCTGATCGTTTTTAACACGGTGACGTAAAACACATACATCAGAACATCGGTACATCGGAACTATAAATGGGGCAATAGCCAATAACTTTCATCTCTTAATTTATTCTGAGCATGTGTGGCACTTTGTGCATCGGACTTGTGTACACACAATCGGAATTTAAACAATCAGATTTTGTTGTCGGAAAATTTTATATCCTGATCTCAAACTTTGTATATTGGAAATTCCGATGGAAAAAGTCTGATGGAGCCCACACACAATCGGAATTTCCGACAAAACAATCCAATCACACTTTATCCATTGGAAAATGTGACCGTGTGTACAGGGCATAAGAGTTCCCTTCACTGGAACTAAGGGGCCAAGTCCAACCCCTGAAAAACAACTCCACACTATAATCCCCCCCTCCACCAAATGATTTGGACCAGTGCACAAAGTAAGGTCCATAAGGACATGGATGAGTGATAGTTTGAGGTGGAGGAACTTGACTGGCCTGCACAGTGTCCTGACCTCAACCAGATAAAACACCTTTGGGATGAATTAGAATGAAGACTGCGAGCCAGGCCTTCTCGTCCACGTCAGTGCCTGACCTCACAAATGCACTTCTGGAAGAATGGTCAAACATTCCCATAGACACACTCCTAAACCTTGTGGACAGCCTTCCCAGAAGAGTTGAAGCTGTTATAGCTGCAAAGGGTGGGCCAACTCAATATTGAACCCTACGGACTAAGAATGGGAAGCCATTAAAGTTCATGTGCATGGAAAGGCAGGTGACCCAATACTTATTATAATATAGTAATATAATATAAAGAATATGCCGTATGTATGTGTATACATGTATGTGGTATAGTGTATACCGCTATATTGCTAAGAAGGTTCCACTAAGGCTTAATGTACTTCTGAACGATTTAACTTGACTCTCCTGCATTTACATGCCGCGTTTTGCCATGTTTGCATTTAGAAGTGTTTGAAAAAAGAATTTTTTATGTCTAAATCGCTGGCAACAAAAGTGAGTACACCCCTAAGTGAAAATGTCCAAATTGGGCCCAATTAACCATTTTCCCTCCCTGGTGTCATGTGACTCGTTAGTGTTTCAAGGTCTCAGGTGTGAATGGGGAGCAGGTTTGTTAAATTTGGTGTTATCACTCTCACTCTCTCATACTGGTCACTGGAAGTTCAACATGGCACCTCATGGCAAAGAACTGCCTGAGGATCGGAAAACAAGAATTGTTGCTCTACATAAAGATAGCCTAGGCTATAAGAAGATTGCCAAGACCCTGAAACTGAGCTGCAGCACGTTGGCCAAGACCATACAGTGGTTTAACAGGACAGGTTCCACTCAGAACAGGCCTTGCCATGGTCGACCAAAGAAGCTGAGTGCACATGCTCAGCATCATATCCAGAGGTTGTCTTTGGGAAATAGACCTATGAGTGCTGCCAGCATTGCTGCAGAGGTTGAAGGGGTGGAGGGTCAGCCTGTCAGTGCTCAGACCATATGCCTCACACTGCATCAAATTGGTCTGCATGGCTGTTGTCCCAGAAGGAAGCATCTTCCAAAGATGATGCACAAGAAATCCCACAAACAGTTTGCTGAAAATAAGCAGACTAAGGACATGGATTACTGGAACCAAATAAACTTATTTGGTTCAGATGGTGTCAAGCGTGTGTGGTGGCAACCAGGTGAGGAGTACAAAGACAAGTGTGTCTTTGTACAGTCAAGAATGTTGGTGGGAGTGTCATGGCCTGGAGCTGCATGAGTGCTCCCGGCACTGGGGAGTTACAGTTCATTGAGGGAACTCTGAATGCCAATATGTACTGTGACATACTGAAGCAGAGCATGATCCCCTCCCATCAGAGACTGGGCCACAGGGCAGTATTCCAAGAAGATAACGACCCCAAACACACCTCCAAGATGACCACTGCCTTGCTAAAGAAGCTGAGGGTAAAGGTGATGGACTGGCCAAGCATGTCTCCAGACCTAAGCCCTATTGAGCATCTGTGGGGCATCCTCAAATGGAAGGTGGAGGAGCGCAAGGTCTCTAACATCCACCAGCTCTGTGATGTCATCATGGAGGAGTGGAAGAGGACTCCAGTGGCAATCTGTGAAGCTCTGGTGAACTCCATGCCCAAGTGGGTTAAGGCAGTGCTGGAAAATAATGGTGGCCACACAAAATATTGACACTTTGGGCCCAATTTGGACATTGTACCATGAGGTGCCATGTTGAACTTCCAGTGACCAGTACGAGAGTGAGAGTGATAACACCAAATTTAACATACCGACTCCCCAATCACAACTGAGACCTTGTAACACTAACGAGTCGCATGACACCAGGGAGGGAAAATGGCTAATTGGGCCCAATTTGGACATTTTCACTTAGGGGTGTACTCACTTTTGTTGCCAGTGGTTTAGACACTAATGGCTGTGTGTTGAGTTATTTTGAGGGGACAGCAAATTTATACCATTATACAAGCTGTACACTCACTACTTTACATTGTAGACAAGTGTCATTTCTTCAGTATTGTCACATGAAAAGATAGAATAAAATATTTACAAAAATGTGAGGGGTGTACTCACTTTTGTGAGATACTGTAGGGAAGATCAGTACCCCTTTTAAATGTAGTGGTTTTTACCTAAAATTTAAATTAAAAAAGTGGGGTGAAGCGAAATTACATCCTGTAGTTTTTCTCATGGTCCTTGGGAAAGGTGAAAAGGGTTAGGGCTAGGCTAAGTAGTTTCCCCCAATATGAAGAAAAAATTGTTGTTTGCAATCAATGGTCCATACACAAACATAAAACAGTGAATCCCTGTAGGAGTCAAGTTAATAGTATTTTGCACATCTAGAAGATCAAACGAAGAAAAACCTAATACACATGGCTAGTATTTTTCATTTTGGACACTTGATATTAAGGAATAATACTAAATTTCTTTCACTTTGAGCTTACTTGTTACACAAAAAAATATTTTTTTATGTTCATAGTTACATTTTTTAACAATATTGATTTGCATTATTTAGGGCACTATCTATGCATTTGTAAGGTTCAGTATCACACAACGCTGCATTTTTTTTTTTGATTTTTGTATATATGTTTTTACAGGTTTTGGGATTCTGATCAATGCTTAGCAGCTGTGAATTTGCACTTTGTTTCACAGGAATTGTTACACCACAACTGGCGCTAGGTTGTAACCTCAGGTTACTTTATAACTGACGCTGATTGCAGTCTCAGGTTGCTCTAGAGTAGCTCGCAAGATTTATATATTTTTATAAAGTTAAAAGAGATATTGGGTTCAGTAAGTACCGTATTTATCGGCATATAACACGCACTTTTTTCCCCTTAAAATCAGGGGGAAATTGTGGGTGCATGTTATACGCCGATCCCCTGCGATCCTGAGCTGTTAGATGTAAAAAATTGCCGACCGCGATTTGAAAATGGCGCCGTCAGTGCCGAAATACACAGTGCCGGTCTGATAAATACGGTAACTAAAAACCCATTCTCAGATCAAGAAATCTCTAGGGTCATAAAGCAGACATTTTAACAAAAACAAAACACAGTTTAAGGCAGTGGTTCTTAACTCCTGTCCTCAGGATCCACTAACAGGCCAGATTTTAAATGTTACCTTGGGGAGATGCAAACTAGAATACTGCAGTCACTGAGCAACAAATTATATCACCTGTGATGTATTTCAGTTATCTTGCAAACCTGGCCTGTTGGTGGATCCTGAGGACAGGAGAACCACTGGTTTAAGGGGAGTTTTAAGAGGTGCCATGGAATGAAGGTTTGAAGGGTGGAAGCCTTTTTTAGGAGCCTAATTTGGGCAATTGAACTCTAATACCAATTAATTATTAAGCATTGCTTCAGTACAGTAGAAGTCTAAATTTTGGAGACCAGTGCACACCAGGTTCTCTACAAGTTTAAACAGATATATCTTATTAATTTAACTTTTACCAAAGGTTTTAAATAAAAATGCTTTTGTTTATATACAACATATTTAAATTGTCTTTGATCTCTTTATTCCTCAAGCTGTATATGAAAGGGTTTACAAAGGGAGTAAACACTGTATACAACAAGGATATCATCTTACTGATCGTTTGTGATTGTCCTTCCTTTGGAATTAGATATGCAGCAAGTAGGGTTCCATAAAATATAAACACAACAGTGAGATGGGAGCTACAAGTGGAAAAGGATTTGAGTCTTCCAGAAAAGGAGGACATCTTTAATATTGTTAAAACAATATAAATATATGAAACCACTATCACTAGGAAGGGGATTATTGGCACAGGAACACACAACAAGGTAATTTCCATTTGAACTGTGGATGTATCTGATCAGGAAAGTTCCACAAGAGGATTGAAATCACAAAATAAATAGTCAATAACATGTGATCAACTGAATTCTAGTTGACTTACACCAAGTGTTGGTATTAATACCATAGAACAGCTGAAAATCCAGGATGCAAAAACTAATTTAAAGCAAAGTGTTTGTTCCATAATGGAGGTATAATGCAGAGGTGAGCAGATGGCTAGATAGTGGTCATAGGACATCACTGTCAGAAGGAAACATTCAAATGTTTCTACTGATCCAAAGACATAAAATTGAATGTTGCAACCAAAAAAGGATTTGGAGGTCAGCTCATATAGAACAATATTGGGCCTCAGGATCTCGTCATGGTATCTCTTTGCATTCAGAATGCCATCAATAAAATGCACCTGTGTTCCTTGTCCATTATATATGCCTGCCCATACCATAACCCCACCACCACCATGGGCCACTCAATCCACAACGTTGACATTAGCAAACCGCTCACCCACACAACGCCATACACGCTGTCTGCCATCTGCCCTGTACAGTGAAAACCGGGATTCATCTGTGAAGAGAACACTTCTCCAAAGTGCCAGATGCCACTGAATGTGAGCATTTGCCCACTCAAGTCGGATACGATGACGAACTGTAGTCAGGTTGAGACCCAGAAGAGGACGACGAGCATGCAGGTGAGCTTCCCTGAGATGGTTTCTGACATGTTGTGCAGAAACTCTTTGGTTATGCAAACCGATTGTTCCTGAGGTCAATTGTTGTGCAATTCATCCATGTCCATCACCTCATGTTGCAGCATGATAGTGCACCGCCCCATGTTGCAAGGATCTGTACACAATTCCTGGAAGCTGAAAACATCCCAGTTCTTGCATGGCCAGCATACTCACCGGACATGTCACCCATTGGGACATATACAACAACGTGTTCCAGTTCCTGCCAATATCCAGCAACTTTGTACAGCCATTGAAATGGATCAACATTCCACAGGCCACAATCTACAACCGAAAGAGATGTGCTGCATTCAAATGAGACAAATGGTGGTCACACCAGATACTGACTGGTTTTTTGACCTTCCGATCCCCTCCAATACAGTAAAAGTGCACATTTTAGAGTGACCTTTTATTGTGACAAGCCTAAAGCCTCATACACACGATCAGACTTCCATCAGACTTTTCCGTGGATTTTGGTCCGAAGGGCCTTGGCCATGAACTTGTTTTGCATACACACGGCAGAACATTTTCAGCCAACCTTCACCAAATCACGTGGCTTTTCAGTTCTATACCGGCACCCTTTGGGCAACTTCTGCTATTGTTGTCTGATCTTTAGTGTTGGTTCTGAGCATGCGTGTTTGTACTTTGGACTGAAGAAAAAAGATAGAAGAAAGAAGCAGCATTTAAATAAAGGAATTGTCAAAAACTGTCTCTTATCATTTTTAACATTTTTGACAGTTTTTTTGTGAAATAGTAGGGGTACTTTTGTACCCCCTTACCATTTCACACAAGGGGAGGGCCGGGATCTGGGGGTCCCCTTGTTAAAGGGGGCTTCCAGATTCCGATAAGCCCCCCTCCCACAGACCCCCACAACCACCGGCAAGGGTTGTGGGGATGAGACCCTTGTCCCCATCGACATGGGGACAAGGTGTTTTGGGGGACTACCCCAAAGCACCCTCCCAATATTGAGGCCATGTGGCCTGGTACAGTTCAGGAGGGGGGCACTCTCTTGTCCCCCCTCTTTTCCTGCAGCCTGCCAGGTTGCATGCTCGGATAAGGGTCTGGTATGGATTTTTGGGGGGACCCCATGCCATTTTTTTTTTAATTTTGCCTCGGGGTTCCCCTTAAAATCCATACCAGACCTGAAGGGTCTGGTATAGATTTTGAAGGGGACCCCATGCCATTTTTTTTTTTAATTTTGGCCGGGGTTCCCCTTAATATCCATACCAGACCTGAAGGACCTGGTATGGAATTTAGGGGGACCCCCCACGTCTTTTTTTTAAATTTTGGTTCGGAGTTCCCCTGTGGGGAATTCCCATGCTGTTTTTATCAATGAACTTTTATGTGTATTGTCGGACTGGCAATTCATTAATAGCCGCGAGTAGTTTAAATGACTTTTTTTCCTTTGAAATGTCATTTTGCTGTCATACTGTTCTAAACACGGGAAACATGCGCCCCTTTACAGGCATACTATAGACACCCCCCAGGTATGAAATTTAAAGGAATATTACACTTTTATTGTTTCACTGTAAGCATTATTAAAATCACTGCCCCCCAAAAAATGTCTGTTTTTAAAACTTTTTTTTGCTTTGAACCATGTCCCGTGAGGCAAGACCCAGGTCCCCAAACACTTTTTATGACAATAACTTGCATATAAGCCATTAAAATTAGCACTTTTGATTATTCATGTTTGTGTCCCATAGACTTTAACAGTGTTTGCGTGTTCGAACAAATTTTTTGCCTGTTCGCAAGTTCTGGTGCAAACTGAACAGGGGGTGTTCGGCTCATCCCTAGTCAAGGATTGGGGACAAGTCCACAAGATGTGTAGGAATGAACCTACGTCTGTGCCACATCTCCAACATGTATACGGGGTTGTTGGGAACCATTTCCTGGCCTTTTGTGGTGTCACATACCTCTGGGTTAATATTTTATATGATATTTCTTTGGATTTAGTGAACATTTGTGGGCTAAAATATATGCCTTTTCCCATTGAGCATCGCTGATTTTGATTGCCAGGTCCAATTCTCATTTTTCTCTATGCTTGTTACTGTCTTTGTGTAATTGACTAGTTCAACCAGGTGTGTGCAAAGGAGGTTGTTTTTAGTACCGGGGATCTTTTGTAGCATATAGATTCTAAGGGTGTCATGGGTAAGCAGTATGAAGCCTTGTGTTTACTATTCAGCAGGAAATCTTTCAATTGCATGTAGAACCAGAAGACAGGAAATGATTTACCATACTCCTCTTGAAGTGAATCTAGTGTTCTGATCCTGTTTCCAAGGAAACATTGGGGTAATAGGAAGTTGGAGCTATAGTTAGGTCTCTGAAGTTTTCTGTGATATAGGCCAGGAATGAAGTCAGGATTGCTGGTGATTGGTGTTAGTGGGCCTGGGATTGAGGCCAATTTGCGTGGAAGGGCTATCTTATGCAATATGTCTATCATGTTTGTAATCAGAGGGTGTTTTATGTTTCTGGTTGATTTGAGTGGATTGTCTAATGCCCCGTACACACGGTCCGATTTTCCGATGGACATTGTCCGATCGGAGCGTGTTGTCGGAAGTTCCGACCGTGTGTGGGCTCCATCGGACATTTTCCATCGGATTTTCTTGACATACAAAGTTGGACAGCAGGAGATAAAATTTTCCGACAACAAAATCCGATCGCGTCAATTCCGACCGTGTGTGGCCTGTTCCGACGCACAAAGTGCCACGCATGCTCAGAAGAAATTCCGACACGGGACAGCTCGTTCTGGTAAACTTAGCGTTCGCAATGGATACAGCACTTTCGTCATGCTGCAATGTTCAAAATTGTTTAATACAGCGCACTCTCTTCTTCTTTATAATGTGACAAGAATTAAGTCGTTTTGCTGCTCATATTCACACACACTTCTCACAAACTTTTATTTGTGTTTTTTTAGTGGGATTCCCTGAATATATTGTTATTAGTTGTCACATCTGACAGTTTTATATTTTTTAATTTTTTTTTTTTGGATTTTAAGCCTTTTTTTTTCTTTAATGTTTGGATTTTTTCCAAGGCTGATCTTTGTTCAATGTTATTTTTATTTTTACTCCAGAATATTTTTAGGTGTGTTTTGTGTGTCAAGTTACCCCAACACCATTGATATCTTTTATTATTTAATCTCCAGGAGATTGTTTGATGTTGGTGTCCCTTGTTAATTTCACATTGTATATTTGAAATGTACCTGAATCCTCACAAACCAACTGTCCTTTTTGAAGTAAAACACATAGGAGAGTATAATTCAAAACAAAAATCCTTTATTAAGGGATCAGAACCAAACAAAGAGGAAGGCAACACTGGATCAACAGGAGAAATTAGCGAAGCCTGGGACCCCCACGGCAGACATCAATTCTTCAACATCAAAATTGGTGGCCTGAGGAGTCCATATCTAAGGGAGGGCAGCCTGGTCCAGAAGTCGCAGAGATCCGGATAGCAGCAGATGACATCTGTGTCCCCAGGCTGTGGTACCACAAGAGGCTGCATCTTTTGGCCGACCAGACTGGATCCAGGGCAATCACTGTCTGGTCTTCCTTCCACGCTTCCTTCACGGCTGTGGCTGTGCAGTTGGAGATGTGGCAGGAGGAGGAGTAGGACCTGGAGGAGGAGTAGGACCTGGAGGAGGAGGAGGAGGACCATCCCAAAGATGTGTGTGAGGTGTAATTTGGCCCCTCATACCTTTCTCCAGAGCCTCCGATATGAGGGCCTCACACAAGGCTTTTTGGCCTTCCTCCATCCTCTGCATTTTATAGGCTATGAAGGCAGCAATGTTCTCCTGCATGGTGTGGGGTGCTCCCAGGACCTCTGTAGCTTTCCAAAAGAATGCTATAGCAGCCTCCTCTAGGGTACTCCTCCTACTGCCACTTTCTCTTTTCAGGGGGGGTGGAGGGACCTTGATATCAGCCAGCCGGCTCGGCCCGGCCACCTCCTGGCTGAGACTTCCCTGTGTATGAAAAAGGGACATAGTTTTAGTTTTTGCATCATCAATCACAATCCTAAATTAGTACTCCCAACTAACATCTAGTTAACATCATTGATTGGACAAGCAGAAATATTTAGAGGAATGCTATACCTGGCTCCTCCACATGTGGCCTTGAAGGCCCAGGTTGGGCGTCAGAAGCCTCAGCCAGGGGGGAAGGAAGCATGGAAGGAAGACTGGAGAGGGATGGCCTGGGTTCAGTCTGGCCTGCCAGAAAGTGCAGCCTGTCGTAGTACAACATCCTGGGGACATAGATGTCATCTGCTGCTCTGGATCTCTGTGAATCCTGGACTTTCTTGCGCTCCCTCAGATATGTGCTCCTCAGGCCACCAATGAAAATCTTTAAATAAGTGATGTCTGCCGTGGGGATCACCTGCTTCACAATTTCACACAATTGCTCCAGTGCTGCCTTCCTCTTTGCTTGGTTCTTGAAATGGGGGTGGATAATCTCCCACAGACAGGGCAGCTCATTTAGCATCTCTATGAATACTGACATGAAGTCATTGTCTTTCATTAAGATATCCATGTTCACTGCAAGACACAACACAAGACAAAGCCTAATGTCAGACAAAACTCTCCTAATCTTGTTACAATATAGGCATCAATCTAGAAGCAGTATAGGCACAAGTTTGTCTCTTACCTTCGTTCTTACGATCGGCGCGTTCAATGCTCCTTCCTCCGCTCACAGATAGTACGTAATACGCACGCGTGTTACGCTTTATACACACTGCGCATGCGTGTAACTCCGCCCGCCCCTGACGTTCTTTCTAGTGTATTCCCCGCCCCTTTTCATTCGGCGCAGTGGGGGAAGAGCATGATGGCGGAGTTACAACAGGTGCGTGCTAATTCTAGCAATGAGGAGGAGGAGGAGGAAAGCCCGGATCCAGGCACGTCCCAATCCAGAAGGAGACGTTTTAAGGCCACAAATATGTCATTTGGGGAGATGTTGGAGATGGTCGACATCATGAGGAAGTCCGACTATGACGGAAAATATGGGCCTTACCCCAACCCCAACATCCGAAAGGCCAAAATCATGGCGAAAGTGGTCAGGAGTCTTGAGAGGAATTTCGGGGTACGAAGATCTAAAGATCAGCTCAGGAAGCGTTGGTCGGACCTGAAATTGAGAGAGCCAGAGCAGTATCGAAAGATCCGGAGAGTGCTGCAAAAAAGTAAGTAGTTGTGCTGTGTTCCTATTCTTTCTGTCTTTATTACGTTCGTTCTGCTCCATATGCTTTTATTAATTGTAATGTTTAAAAAGGTCAACTTTAATGTTCATGGGCCCATTATTCGTTCGTATCAAACATTTTTCTTTCAACCTCTAGAACACCATTGTTTAGGCCATATGCATTTTCACACATTTTTGGGGGCCTACTTGGATGCCAAATATTTGTTTGTGTAGATGGGTTTGTTACTAGAATGAAATGCAAACTAGATTGTGTGTAAGGAGAGGACACTGAGCAGCTGTTTTCACATCTGGACACTGGAGCACTAGTGTGGGACACAAGAACACCATTTTTATTAGGGGGGGCACACTGATGCTCCAGTGTATACTATAGGGGGGGCTACATCTGTGAAGCTTGTACTAAACAGGTAAAGTATTGCAGCTTGACAAAGGGCAATAAAAAAAATACATCTTGGAACTCGGCTAAAATAGACAATTGTACCCCACTTCCAAGCAATGTTTCCTATTTATATTTCTACCATCAAATATCTGTGTGCTAATTATACCATTTTTGTTTTACATAGGGGAGAAAAGACTCAGACACCCCTCATCCCAGGAGACCAGAGACCCCCCCCTCTGGAAGAAGGGGAAATACCAACCCAAGAAGCTGAGCAGGAGGAAGAAGAAGATGTGGTGGAGATTGGCACCACAACAGGTGAGTGTCTGCGACCACAGGCTCGGGTAAAAGAGATGGATGGTGGCAGATTTTTGAGGCCTTTTTTTTGTTCTTTATCTCTTTTTAGGTGATCGTGATCCAGAACGCTTTACATCTGAAAGTGCCCAGATCCTCATCGGGGAGATCATGGGGTGTAATCTCCAATTGCAAAACATCCAGCAACAAATCAGTGATGTTATTAAAAAAATAATAACATCATTGATGTTTTGGGGCAAATTTAAACCCCACAAAATCACCTGTTTTATAGTGGTCCAATCTTACCAAAATTTTTTCAATGTTTAGAAAAGCCAAATTTGGAGGATGCACACAGTGTGCCAACATGTGCTATCTGCCATCACGGGAGATCAATGGACGCGTTTTGGGGGTGCAACCCCTTCCTCAATTATAAAGTAGCGTTGAGGAAGGGCTTGCTCCCCCAAAACACGTCCCTTGATCCCCCCTGATGGCAGCTAGCACATATTGACATTCGTAAATTGGTGTGCATCTTCCAAATTTGGCTTTTCCAGGGGTGATTTCCCCCCATCTGAATGCTATATCAAACCCAGTTCCTAAATACTGATGTCTGATATAGCCTTCCGGTTTTACCATATGTGAACTTTGTAAGTTCAAGTTTTTTGGCTTTCTTGTTGGTTTTACACAGGCTTGTTTTATCTGAAATGGATATTTTGATTTTTCATAATGCTACTGCAAACATTGTTATACAACAAACATGTTGGTTTGTTTTAAAAACCTTTGGGAAATGCACATGCTGATTGTGCAGGTATAAAAAAGTGCCTTACTCAAGAATGTGTGGATTGTTGTCTCAACACTACAACACTTTTGGGGTGATGTAATTGCTGTTTTATGCAAAAATGGGGGTTATTTCCTAAGGGCAAATACACTTTGCACTACAAGTGCAGGTTCAGTGCAGTTGCAAGTGCACTTGTAGTGAAATGTGTTTTTGCATTTAGGAAGTACCAGCCAACAGTGTTTTTTATAAGGTTACCCAATCACGACATTTTCTGCACTCAACACATTTCTGTCAGGGTCAGCTAAAACAAACCCAAGCAGTAAATGTCCACAAAGAATTTCTTTTGGTTGTTTTTTATTTGAAAAAGGTGTCACAGATTGTCTGGCATATTGATAGCCCCCCTACCCGCAAAGAACTCCAGGTAGCGTAACCGGACATCACGGGCATTCAGGGAGGGCAAGCCAGGACGGCCACTTTCAAGCGCCGTCAGTGTTGATGGATTTGGGATTCCGGCCTCAGGCCCAACTGAGCCAGCATAGTTGGCTGAATGTTTTCTTAAAAAATTATGGAGAACACAGCAGGCAAGTATTATATGGTTCAGTTTATACTCCGCCATATGGATGGGTGTCAGAAATAATCGGAACCGGCTGGCCAGGATTCCAAATGTGTTCTCCACCACTCTTCGGGCTCTGGCCAGCCGGTAATTAAAAACCCTCTGTTCCGGGGTGAGGGTCTTCATCGAGAATGGCCGCATCAGGTGGTCCCCCAGCGCAAATGCTTCATCAGCAACGAACACAAATGGGAGACCTTCAACATTGTCCTCTGGAGGTGGCAAGTCCAAGCTGCAATTCTGGAGACGCCTGTAGAACTCCGTCTGGGCGATCACTCCACCATCGGACATCCGGCCATTCTTCCCCACGTCCACATACAAGAACTCGTAATTAGCCGACACCACCGCCAACATCACTATACTATTAAACCCCTTGTAATTATAATAGTACGACCCCGAGTTGGGTGGTGGGACGATGTGGACGTGTTTCCCATCAATTGCCCCTCCGCAGTTAGGAAAGTCCCACCGCTGGGCAAAGTGGGAGGCCACAGTCTGCCATTCCTGTGGCGTTGAAGGAAACTGTTGAGGAAAAAACAATAAACATTACTATTTTTTCAAAGATACATGGCAAGCAGATTATACACAAACATTATGGGGCAACCTCCAGATAGCATTTACTAAGGGGAATTTAACAACAACAAAGTATAAGGTACACCTATCATATTCCCCCTCCCCCCTCTCATGGGCCATTTCTAACATTATAGGGGGGGAACTCTTGGACAGGTAACCCTCTTCACTTCATTGAAAGATGAATGCCTAAATACAGGGTATTACTTGGAACAGCCCCTCCTTAGTTACACTATTGGCAGACCACTGGACAGGTAAGAAGTGTCATAATACAAAGATATAAATACACATTGTACACATTTGAGGACATTTGGACATTCTGCTATTACCTATCAAGATAATAATAGGATACAAAAACTTTAAACAGTACCATTGGAAAGTATACAGGCAGGCCCTTGCACTACATGCTTTGGGGAATTCATCCATAAATCTGACCAGTAAAGAGGTGGGTATAGTGTGTATGGGTTTGGCAAAGTCAGCAGATAGATGATTGAGGATAGAGAATTGGGATCAGCTGACTTAGCAGTTGGGGGAGGGAGGGTTATCAAAAATTTGGGGACACCACAAAAAAAAAGCCTCTGGCATTCTGCCTGAATTTAAATAAAAAATAACATTTCAAAACATTTTAGGGGGTGTTTGGGGTAAAGCACTACTATGGAGCTGATAAAATACATTGTTAAGTGACTACATGAGGTGAATATAGGGCAGGAGACACCATGCTGGAGAGGTTATTGAAGGGCAAATATGTATGAAGGACATAAAATAATAATTACATAAAAATCCAGCATGCATGAGGACAAAGGGGACATTCACAGCATATTACAATCATGGTAATTAGGGAATGAGGGAAGAAATACAATATATTAGCAAACATTCAATACAATAAAATGTGATATAAAAGGATAAAAATCTTACCTTCATATACTCCTTCTGCAGGACCTGTATGATGGCAGAACAGGTCTCTGGGATAATGATACCCAGAGCCTGGGGGGAGATGCCTGTCGAGAACTTGAGGTCCTGCAGGCTTCTCCCTGTGGCCAAATACCGCAAGGTAGCGACCAACCTCTGCTCCGGAGTGATGGCTTGCCTCATGCAGGTATCCTGCCTGCTAATATAGGGGGTCAGCGAAGCCAACAGACGGTGAAATACGGGGTCCGTCATCCTGAGAAAGTTCCTGAAATCATCAGGATTATTCTTACGGATCTCACGGAGCAAAGGCATATGACAGAACTGGTCACGCTGAAGCAACCAATTCTAGGTCCATGAACTCCTCCCCACCCTGTTCATGGACTGGACTTGTGTCAAGGTCAGGACCCCAACACCAAGCCCCCGCACAGCACGAACTCTACGAGGAGTACGCATACGAAACATGGCTAGAAAACGGTCGGCTGCTCAGAACGAAGTAACAGAACGCACTGAAGAACAGCAAGGCCTGTGAAGAGCGACCTGAAAAACAGCAACGAGCAGGCAAGATCACACAGAAAACTCTGATACGAACTGACTTCACGCACTGAAGAGCAGATACAAACCCACAAGCACAAACTGAACGGCAGAAAACGATCTGAAAGCCACGAGTCTGAAAAAGTGCAAATCGTCTCTCACCAAACTTTTACTAACACGAGATTAGCAAAAGGAGCCCAAAGGGTGCCGCGCTTGGTTCTGAACCGGCCTTTTCTAGTCTCGACGTACGTGGTGTACGTCACCGCGTTCTTGGGCTCCATCACACATTTTCCATCGAATTTTCCGACACACAAAGTTTGAGAGCAGGATATAAAATTTTCCGACAACAAAATCCGTTGTCGGAAATTCCGACCGCGTGTACACAAATCCGACGGACAAAGTGCCACGCATGCTCAGAATAAATAAAGAGATGAAAGCTATTGGCCACTGCCCCGTTTATAGTCCCGGCGTACGTGTTTTACGTCACCGCATTTAGAACGATCGGATTTTCCAACAACTTTGTGTGACCGTGTGTATGCAAGACAAGTTTGAGCCAACATCCGTCGGAAAAAATCCTAGGATTTTGTTGTCGGAATGTCCGAACAAAGTCCGACCGTGTGTACGGGGCATAAGGGTAATAGAGTAGCTGAGATTTATTGTGTGTAAGTTCTAATTGTACCCAGTGGTAGTGCCAGTCAATGAGCCTGGTAATATCGGTGGCTTGATAATAGTTTCTGAAATCTGGGAAGCCAATGCCTTCTTTATTTTTGGGGAGGGTAAGCCAGCGGAAGTATATTCTGGGATTTTTATCTGCCCATAAAAACCGTCTTTGTAGTCCTATAAGTTTATTGAAAAATGAGCATTAAAGAAATACAGTAGCCTTGGGAGAACTGTAATTTCCAGTATTTATGCTCTACCAAACCAAGAGAATAGTTTTGGGGTCCATTTTCTGAGGCCTTTTGTTATTGAGATTAGTAAAGGTTTAAAATTGGTTTCATAGATGGATTCATTGTTTGGTGTAAGGCTAATCCCTAGATATTAGAGAGAGTTTTGTTCCCACTTGTAGGTGCAATTTCTTTTTGTCTAATTGATCGGGGGGTAGGGTTAGGTTAAGGGCTTCAGATTTGGTTTGGTTGATTTTAAAGTTTGAGATATATCCAAATGTTTTAAAAATGTTATTGAGGTTAGGGATGGACTTATGAGGTTGTGTGAGGAAAAACAAGAGATCATCTGCATAAGCAACTATTTTGTATTCTCTTTTATTTATTTGGAAACTGTGGATGTTAGTGGCCAAGTTGATAGATCTGATGAGTGGTTCTAGTGTTAGGACAAAGAGAAGAGGTGGCAAGGGGCATCCCTGATGGGTACCATTGTGTATATTGATTGGGTTTGATAGCATATTATTTATTTTGATTTTGGCTTGGGAATTTTCCTTGTCAAAAGAAGTTTATTGAGTATACAATGTTATAAAGATACATAAAGTAAGTTTACAAGGATCTATAAAGTAAGCTCATTGTTTTACAGTAGGGTTTATATAGGTAAATATCATGAAATTTCAAATATTAAACATTGGGTTCACGTAAACCTAAATTAAAGATATATATAATTTCCTTAGTTACTTTTGTAGGTATTTAAATGATTTATACCTACTATACATATTGTTTACAAGTAGAGTGTATATAGGTCAAATAAATTCTGATAATGAGCTTTAATCGTAAGGTGGAGAAAAGGAAAGAGAAAGAAGAAAAGGGTTGAAAGGTAGAGGTATGGTCCACAAGGTTGTCCCGCTCGTCAGTTTATTATTCTTTTTAGTTCTCTTTGAAGCCTTAGAATGGGTGTCTCTGTAAGTCATTTAATCTGTTACCATGGCAACAGGACAGAGTCATTGAAGTTTGACAGGAACTGTTGTTTTATCCAAGGATGCCAAAGTTTTTCAAATTTTGGAATTTGATTTTGATCGATGGCTACCATCTTAGCATGGGACATTGTATTATTCATTCTGTGAATTGTTTCTGCTAGTACCAATGTAGGACATTTCCATGCCTTGTTTGTTTTGCAGCCGTTATTAGTTGGATCATTAGTTTGAATTGAGAGAGTGTTAACCATTCCGGTTTTAGATTAAGTAAAGTTAAATATGGATCTGGTTGTATTATTTTTTTAAATATTTTGGATGCAATCACGAAGACTTCCTTCCAGAAGGTTTGGATTACTGGGCACGTCCACCATATGTGTAAATATGTGCCTATTTCTGGGCATCCTCGAAAACAAAGAGCTGAGGTATTAGGTGAATATTTTGCCACTCTAGCGGGTACAAGGTACCAGCGAGTTAGGACTTTATAATTTATCTCCAGTGCTAAGATGTTGGGTGAAGATGACTTAGATGTGAGCCATATGTTAGACCAGTCCGTGTCTTCTAAAGTTCATCCCAGGTCCTCCTCCCACCTCTGAACGTAAGAGGGTCTATTAAGATTTGCTACTCCATATAATTGATTATAAAGTGATGAAATTGTACCTTTAGCAAATGGATCTTTTGTGCAGATTGATTCAAAAATGGATAATTGGGATAATGGTGTATCCCCCTTTAGGAATGGTGTATAGAAATTTTTGATTTGGAGATATCTAAATATCTCAGAGTTTGGTAGATCATATTTTTCTCTAAGCGATGGGAATGAAAGGAATGATTTAGATGCTATGAAGTCATTTAGTGTCTGAATGCCTGATGTTGTCCAAGCTTTAAAAGAATTTGGGTAGATCCATGCCGGATAAAAGGCCGGATTTCTGATAAAAGAAAGGAGAGGATTGTGTGGAGATTGTAACTGATATTTGGTTTTTAGTTTATCCCAGAGAGATAAGAAGTGTTTAGTTATGGGATTATGAATTTTAAAGCGGTCTTTAGGATCAAGCCATAATAAATTTGATATTAATAGAGGGTCATTTTCTGAAGCCTCTATAAATACCCATAATGGGATTTCCTGTTTTGCATGGTATTTGGACAGACTGGCCAAATGTGCTGCTCTGTAGTAGTTAGTAAAATTAGGGTATCCCAGGCCTCCTTTATTTTTGGGAAGATGTAGTGTGTGTATAGGTATACGTGGTTTAGAAGAGCCCCATATAAACGAAGTTGCTCTTTTTTGTACTATTCTCAAAAAATAGGAAGGAATTGGAATAGGGAGGACTCTGAATAGATAAAGCAATTTGGGTAGAATAGTCATTTTGATTGCATTAATCTTCCCCATCCAGGATAAAGGAAGTTGCGACCATTGTTTTATTAGATTTGTGATCTGTCTTAATACAGGAGGATAATTGGTTGAGAATAAGTCAGAATGAGATGCTGTTAAATGAATTCCAAGATATGGGATTGATTTTTCTGCCCATGTGAATGGGAGCGCAGCCCTAGCCGGGATCAATTCCATGTTTGTGAGTGAAATATTAAGCACTAGGCATTTCTTAGGATTAATCATAAGGCCGGATAGGGCTGCAAATCCATCAAGAGCTGGTATTAAGTTAGGACCAGAGACCTGTGGTGATGATAGAAAAAGTAATATATCGTCTGCAAATATACATAATTTGTGTGTAATACCTCCTACTTCAATGCCAGTTATAGTTTGGTTTGTTCTGATGTATTGGGCCATGGGTTCGAGTATAAGGGCAAATAATAAGGGAGATAATGGGCAACCCTGTCGGGTACCTCTTTCGATATTAAAGGCTTCAGATTTGTATCCAGCATATTTTATATAGGCTTTGGGTTTATTATATAATGCTTTGATCCATGTTAAAAAGTGGGGTCCAAAACCCCATTTTTGTAATGAATATTGCATATATTGCCAGGATACTGTGTCAAATGCCCTCTTAATATCGAGAGATAGAAAACATAAAGGGATTTTCCGTTTTTTAGCAATATGTGCCAATAACACTGCCCTGCGTATATTATCGCCTGCCTGTCTATTTGGCATGAAGCCTACTTGATCTCTATGTATTAATTTTCCTATAATGCTATTGAGGCGTTTTGCTATTATTTTTGCTAATAATTTAATATCGAGGTTTAACAGAGAGATAGGCCGATAATTCACACAGGAAGTATCATCAGAAAGGGGTTTTGGGATCATACAAACAATTGCCATTAGTGTTTCTTGCCGAAAAGAATGTCCATCTAGAAGTTTGTTAAAAGTTTTAGTGAGAATGGGAGAGAGTATTTCTGAGAATGTTTTATAGTATAAAGCCGAGTAGCAGTCTGGGCCTGGTCTTTTGTTAAGTTTTAGGTCTTTTATGGCGTTAGCAACTTCATCTATAGTTATAGGCTCATCCAAACTGCTTTTTTGATTCTGAGATAACTCAGGTAAGGTTATTTTTGAGAAGAAGGATTCAGCCTCTGTAGGATTAAATTCATTGTTTGTCTTGTATAAAGTTGCGAGATGTGAGTGAAATTTATGGACTATTTTAACTGGATTACAAGTGTAAACATTTTTTGATAATTTCAAACGTATTGGTTTGAAAGATTTGTTAGTTGAATTTAATGCCCGAGCCAAATATGTACCTGGTTTGTTTGTATTCATGTAGAAATTGTGTTTGGAGCGTTTGAGGGATTTATCAACTGACTCAGTGAGAAATAGATCGTATTCCAATCTAGATTTTTCCAGATGAGATTTTGTACTCTGAGATGGATTATCTTGAAATGATATGTAGGCTGCATTAAAATTGAGTTCTAGTTTTTTTGCTAGATTTTTGCGTTCCCGTTTAAATAGTGCCATTTGTCTTTGTATTGTACCACGCAAGACAGGCTTATGAGCTTCCCACAGTGTTATTGGGGAGATGTCTGTTGTATTATTAATTGATATGTATTCCTTTAAAGCTTGTTCAATGGCCATCTGATGTAGTGGGTGTTTGAGCATTATGTCCGGTAAGTACCACGTTGGGTCATGCGCTTTTGGTATGGCTGAGGCTATAGTAGTGTATACTGCATTATGGTCAGACCACGGAATCGGAATTATATCTGATGCAATAATTTCTGGTATCATTCCTATTGTTAGAAAAATATGATCTATTCTGGTGAAGGTTTGATGAGGGTGCGAGAAATAAGTGAATTTCTTTTTCATTGGGTTACTTTCTCTCCATGAATCTACCAGATTGTATTTGGAAAGAAGTTGAGAAAAAGGTAATCTAGAGGTTATTTTGGATGGTGTAAAAGGTGATTTATCTAGAAATGGGAGGAGGACCTGGTTCGAATCCCCACACATTATCACTGTTCCTATTTTGTGTGTATTAATCACTTGTAATATATGTGAGAGGAATGGTGTAGGTTGTTTGTTAGGAGCGTAGTAGGAAATCACCGTGATTGCTGTATCCATTATATAACCCATGAGTATCAGGTATCTACCTTCTGGGTCTTTCATTTCTGATGATAAGGTGAATGGTGTGGATCGGTGAAATGCAATTAGAGTTCCCCTTTGCTTGGTACAGGCAGAAGCCGTGTAAATTTGTTGATAAAAAGGAGAAATATATTTTGGAGTAGAATCTTTGGTGAAGTGTGTTTCTTGGAGGCATACTATGTGAGCCTTCTTGTTATGGAAAGTACGGAAGGCTTTGGTCCTTTTATGAGGGACATTTATTCCCTGAACATTCAGGGAAAGTATATTCAGTGGTGCCATGGCAATAGATCAAATAGTTTTGACTTACTTTTTGTTATGCAGAGCTGACTGCGCAGATCAACCTGTGTGGACTGAAGAGATGAATAGATAGAAAAGAAACCAGTGAATTCTAGAGTAAAGAGTAAACAAAAAACATATGAGAATAGATGATACATTGTATAAATTATTTTTTGCAAGTAATCACAATTTACCCGTGAAAGAGAATAAATATCTCTCTCAGGGGAATAAGTGCCTTCGTCACACTCCCACATAATATGGTTGGGAGAATGAGGAGGGCTAATGGGGGTACACGGATCTTCCGCTTACAGGAGAGAAGTGCTATGTCAAAAGACATCAAAATGATGTTTCATTAATTGGAGTGCAGAATATAGTTTTTGTTGAAATTATTTATTCCAGGGTGGTTGTATATGGTTAGTCTTGCCCTAGGCTAAATAATTCAGCTAGAAAGGTACTGTTAATAACTTTGGTATTGATGAAGATAGTTTGAATTATTTTGGGATTTTAACCCTTTTAGAGTAAACAATTACATATTTTATTCATTTGTAACTGTTTAGATATGTTAACTCATAAAATTGAGGTTGTATTGCTTCAGATTAGAATAAACAAAAACATAATTCTAGGAACTAGTTAGGTAATAATATAATTGTTTTAAGAAAAGAAAGAAAAAGCTTCCATTACTTCTGGATTATTGAACATATTTGTCCTAAAAAGTAATAAATCTATTATTATTACCTGATAATATATAACTGAACAAGAATTTCCTTATTTCACTTATATATTCTAAGGCTATATGAATCAGAAGTAATAAGAAATATAACTGGAATGTAACATGATCCCACACAGTGTGTGACTATCAGAATGCAGTTACATTCAGTTATAAATACAGGTTTTTTATAGAGAACCATCTCTTAGTATAATAAATGAAGAGATATCAGGAATTAGGATGTCAGTCCATTGAATCTTCTTGGTCCATGGATGATGTGGCATAACGGCCTCTTTTGTGAGAATGATGATTCCCATTTTTTTCTGAAATTTTCTGGGTGCTGCCTGAAGGTGAAGATGATGCCATTCTTCTGCGTGTGGAAGTGTTGCTGCTTGTGGGTTCTGTCAGATTTAATTTTAAAAGGGTTTGTTGTAGTTCATCTGCTGATCTGCTTCTGTAAATTGTACCTTGGTAGTTAAATCTGACTGAAAAGGGGAAGCCCCATTGATACATAATGTTGTGGCGTTGCAGTTCCATTAGTTGGGGTTTCATGGATCGTCTTTTAGTAATAGTAAGTTGGGATAGGTCAGCAAAAATTTGATAATTGTGTCCATGAAAATTAAGTTCCTTTTTTTCTCTTGCAGCAATTAGTATTTGTTCTTTCGTTCTGTAATAATGAAATTTTGTGATTATATCACGTGGGGGTCCATCTTTCTTTTTGGCTGTGAGGGCTCTGTGTACTCTGTCCAGTTCTAAACGTTCAATAGGGATATCTGGCTTTAGTTCTTGTAATAGAGCAGTAATAGTAGATTGCAGGTCTGTCACAGTTTCAGGTATTCCCCTTATGCGCAAGTTTGAACGTCTGGCTCTATTTTCGTAATCTTCGAGCTTAGTTTGAAGTATTAAATTCTCTTTTTTTAATTGTTCCAATTCTGTTATATTTTCTTGGGTTGTAATTTCAATTTCATCCATTTTTATTTCTAAGGCTGCGGTGCGGTTTCCCAGCTCTCTTATTTCTTTGGTTAGGCTTTTTGTTATTTGGTCTGAGGTTTGTTTTAAAGCCTTATGAAGCATCTTTTCAAATTGTAATAATATTACTGGGGATACTGAGGAGGCTTGTGGAGAAGTTTGTAAGAGGATTTGTTCTGTATCTGACTCAAATGGAGAGTCTTCCTGTGACATTTTCTGTCTGTGAGAGCGCCCTGATGCTGTATCTTGTGAGGTGACTGGAGCTGCTTCAGCTGCAGTGAGTGCCTGTGAGCTCTTTGTGAGGTGATTTTTATTTCTGCCACGGTTTCTTCCCAGTACCATATTTCCTGCCCAAACTTTCACAGTTTGTTCCCAGGGGCAAAAAGGTTCAAATGGATACCTTTTGAGTCTGCAGGCTCCGCTTTGTCCTTCTCTTCTCTCCTCAGCGGTGTGGAGCTCTAACAATGCATGTCTGCTCCGCTAGGCTCCGCCTCCTGCCCCCGGCTTGGGAATTTTGATAAAGGGCTCTTATCTAATTTAACATGTTGTTTCCTAGGCCAACATAAGAGCATGTAGTGAACATATAGTTCCACGAGACTCTATCGAAGGCCTTTTCGGCATCCGTGAACAGCAAAAGGCCCTTGATCTTGGAGTCCTTGGCGTAGTGGATTAGTTTCACAGATTTGCCTATGTTGTCTCTGGCTTCTCTCCCTGGCATAAAACCCACTTGTTCTGGGCCAATGATTTTTGATAGGAAGGGTTTTATTCTGTTTGCAAGAATTTTAGCTAGGAGTTTCATATCCACATTGAGGAGAGAAATGGTTCTGAAGTTAGCACATTCTGTGTGGTCTTTGGTTTGGGGACTACTGCTATGTATGCCATTAGGAAGGAGTTGGATTTGTTTTTTTTGTCCTAGGTAGTTAAAGGCTGACATGAGGTGTTTTGAAAGTAGTTGTGTGTAGATTTTGTAATATTGGGATGTGAATCTATCTGGGCCTGGACTTTTCCCGGGTTTTAATTCCTTGATTACTGCTTGTATTTCTGCAATGGAAATGGGTTCTTTTAAATTTTTTGTATCATTTATGCTGAGGGATGGGATTTTGCTATTTTTTAGGAATTCTTGGATTGTTTCTTCTTTTGTATGCGTTATGTGTGGGGGTTTGTGTTGGGGTTGTAGGTCGTATAATTTAGAGTAGATGTGGAAGAGATCTGCTATTTTTTCGGGTTTGTGTTCTAGAGTCCCTTCTTTATTACGTATGGCGTGGATGTGACCCGCAATGATGGCGTCTTTTGGGGCCTTGGCTAGTTGTTTCCCACTTTTATCTCCGTGTTCATAGAAGATGCTTTTTTGAAAAAAAAGCGATCTCTTGGTTTTAAGCTCTAATATGTGTTTGAGGGAATTTCTGCATTGTGTTAGTTCCTTTTCTAGTTTGGCGGTGAGGGTTTGTTTGTGTTGAGTTTCAAGTCTAGCTATTTTGTTTGATAATTTTGTGATTTCCTCATCTCTTTCCTTTTTTCTCCTTGCACCCCACTTTATGAGTTCACCCCTAATTACACTCTTGTGAGCTTCCCAGTTGTTTAGGGGGTTGGTATCTGAGCTTGAGTTGGTTTCAAAGTAATGTTTAATAGATTTATTGATATCATCTTGTATGGTTTGTTTGGCTAACAGGGCAGCATTAAGTCTCCAATTGAAAGTAGTGCGTTTGGTTGATTTGAGTCTAATGCCACGTACACACGGTTGGATTTTCCAATGGAGAATGTCAGATCGGAGCGTGTTGTCGGAAATTCCGACTGTGTGTGGGCTCCATCGGACATTTTCCATCGGATTTTCCGACACACAAAGTTTGAGAGCAGGATATAAAATTTTCCGACAACAAAATCCGTTGTCGGAAATTCCGATCGTGTGTACACAAATCCGAAGGACAAAGTGCCACGCATGCTCAGAATAAATAAAGAGATGAAAGCTATTGACCACTGCCTCATTTATAGTCCCGACGTACGTGTTTTACGTCACCACGTTCAGAATGATCGGATTTTCCGACAACTTTGTGTGACCGTGTGTATGCAAGACAAGTTTGAGCCAACATCCGTCGGAAAAAATCCTAGGATTTTGTTGTCGGAATGTCCGATCAATGTCCGACCGTGTGTACGGGGCATTAGCGTGATGGCGGTGGGGGCATGGTCTGATATTGCGATTATGCCAATTTCTGCTTTATTAATATTAATCATGTCTCTTTGGGAAATAAAATATAGGTCAACTCTTGAATATCTCTTGTGTGGGGGGGAGTAAAAGGTGTAATCTTTGTCTGAGGAGTGTGTGGATCTCCAGGAGTCTACCAATGATAGAGATTGCAATAAAGTCTTTATACGTTTTAGTATCTTGTATGCGACATGTGTGTAGCCTGATGATGTGTCTTGGTGTGGGTTTAGAGGAATATTAAAATCCCCTCCTAGTATAATACAACCCTCTGCGAACCACTTGAGCTCATCTATTATTTTATGGCAGAATATTATGTGTGCCTTGTTGGGGAAGTAAACATTTGCTAGAGTAACTGGTGTCCCGTCCCATGTACCTTTGAGGAATATGTAGCAGCCCTCAGGATCTATGAGATGTTACCTGGGTGCGAAGGGGGAATTTTTGCTAATTAGGATGGAGACTTCCTTTGTTTTATATATGGGGTTTGTGGCATGAAAGGCTTTTGTAAAGTAATTGTTAGTGAGTTTGGGAATGTTTTGATCTTTAAAATGTGTTTCTTGAAGATAGACTACTGTCGGAGTATCTTTTTTAAATTCTTTTAATATTTTTGTCCTTTTTTCAGGTATGTTGAGGCCATTTACATTATGTGAACTAATACTTGGAGATTTTCCTAAAATAGAGTAGGCCATGATGATGAAAAAAAAGCAGGGGGGGGGGATAAACGTAAAAGAGGGTAGATAGATTAGGGTTCTGCAGAGGGGAGAAGGTTGGTTCTTTGAGAACCGTGTGTGAGTTTTAGCTCATAAAAGGCTGTCAAGCTAGCAAGTGTTTTTTCCACTTAACCCCTGATGCAACTCTGGGGGGTAGGTGGGAGGTGCGTTAGTTGATAGGAGAAATATGGTAATATGTGACAGTTATCTTGTCTGAACTCTTGAAATTCCGGGAGTACCTGAGAGTTTGCATATCTTGATGTAAAAGTTTGTATTCTTTGACATTAATAGTTTAAGATTTTATCATTAATACCATGAATAAGATGGTGAGAGTTGAACAACAAGTACATTTAGATCTATATAACTTTTTTTCTGAGAAAAGTACAACTGTATGGTCAATAATAATAAAAAAACCTATAATCCATTTTTAAGCTAATTGTACTCTAAGGCAGTGGTCATCAACCCTGTCCTCAGGGCCCACTAACAGGCCAGGTTTGCAAGATAACTGAAATACATCACAGGTGATATAATTTGCTGCTCAGTGATTGTAGTATTCTAGTCTGTATCTCCCCAAGGTAATACATAAAACCTGGCCTGTTAGTGGGCCCTGAGGACAGGCTTGATGACCACTGCTCTAAGGGAACCAAGCTTTTGTCTCCACCGGGACTCACCACTCCTCAGTCCTGTTAGAAGTATACTGGGTGCAGATTTCCTGTAAGTGAGTGTAACTCTTGTAGTGGAGTAATATATTATACTAAACATAACTCTAGAAATCTTAATAATATAACTGATGTTATAGGGTGCTAGGCTGGGTGACAAAAATATACCAAGCTTGTTATCCCAGAGGGATGATTGTCATTGGACTCTGTTGTTGTAGTGGGTATTAAAGAGGTGTTAAACCCTATTTGGTTTTTGTGGTTCAATAACCTTCCCCTGGGTCTGTTTTTGCGGCATAGTTTGTGGTGTGTCAAGGCTTGTATCACTTACCTTAAACATTGATGAATGAACTCAGACCGGAGGTTCCTGAGGTGAAGTTCTTTGGTAGGGTAGGTGTGGTGTGTGGAGTTCATCCATCTTCATTGGAATAGGTAATCTAGGATATAACTGCATCACTCCTTACTATTTGTTTTTAACTGTGGAAATAAGTCAACAGGTGAACGAAAGTCTTAAAGTGGGTTATAAGTGTAGCGTTGCTATGTTTAAGGTGCCGTCTAATGTTATGACAACCGTGTCTTTCCTTGTATTAGACGGAAGGCTGAGTATTATTTAACTTATACATACTAGAGATTCCTTTTAGGGAGCAAGCTCTCTTATATCTCAGTCAAAACATCTTAGGTCCTGTAAAAATAGGCTTTTGTTACACAGTCTATAAGCTCATTATTCAGCACAGTGATCGAGGGAGATTTTCTATTTGGCATAGGCATATTTTTGGGTCTTCCCTCTTCCTGGCGGGTGGGAAAGCTGATGTAGGGGTTGTTATGAGCTTTACTACAGTATTCCTTTCCTGAGGTATAAAGTGACCTGTAAGGGTGCTGAGCAGAAACTTATGATTTTGCTTCTTGGTGCTGTGCTTGGATATGTATGAGTCCTCTAGTTTTAGCATTGCTGGTGAAAGGGTTCCACCTAGAGCACAGATATTTATTGACATCTTCTCTGAAATGTAAAGGATTTGTAGTCTTATCTGAACATATTTAGCAGATTAAAATCTGAGGCATGAGGAATCTTGCTGTTATACCTATAGTGTCTCCGGTTCCAGTTTTTGTTTTTATGTAGAAGATGTTGAGAAGGTTAAGGATCCATAAGCAAAAACATTGCTAGGGATAGGGGAGTATTTAATGGATGTACATTTATTCACTTCTGGGTACTATATTGTGCGATTTGAAGAGGGAGGCAACTTGTCAGTCGTGAAGCCTTGTCGGATTTAGAGAGTTCACCTTGTACAGATACACCTACACCGAGACATGTGTGCTGTATTTTGTAATAGGAAGTCTGTGGGCCCCATATAATAGCAAAGTTAAGTAGAGTATGCCATCTAGTGATTCAACTGAAAAGAACTTTTTTATAATAAGTGTAAGAAAAAAAAAGAAAATGGAGTTCTTAACATGTGCTTAACATACCATATTGAACAGTAAAAGAATCGTCAGCTGTTTTCTGTGATAACTCTGGATCTTTATTTATAAGGTAGAGATATGTTGTATTTATCTAAGTTCTTTCATTCTTGAGCTTTTGGCTACAGGTGAGTTATAGTTGTTCCTGTTTGCATTTCTGTGTTGTTTTTCATATCGGAATAGGGATTCTTCAGGAGATGGGCCTGACATGGAAGGCAGGTTGTTAATGGCTGGAGGAAGGCGGAATTCTGCATACCAGTCCGGCAGCTCGACTGGTGCAATCTGCAGGTTTTCACAGAAGTGCAACAAGTCATCCGGGACTCTGAGCATGTACTGTTTGCCGTTATAGGTGGCATGGAGAGCAAAGGGGAATTTCCACCTGTAGGATTTCCAATAAGGGTTTTAAGGCTCTTCTATTTTTCAGTGAGATAGGGGAAAGATCTTGAAAGAGCTGTACATCTGCACCATTAAATGTGACCAGTTCATTCAACGGTTTGAACAAGGTTGAACCTTGTTTGTGCACTGGGGAGGAGTCATGTTGAAACAGGAAGGGGCCCTCCCCAAACTGTTTCCACAAAGTTGGGAGCATGAAATTGTCCAAAATGTCTTGGTATGCTGGTGCCTTAAAGACGAATACACACGATCGGATTTTCCGATGGGAAATGTGTAATGACAGGCTGTTGGCAGAAAATCAGACTGTTTGTAGGCTCCATCGGACAATTGTTGTTGGATTTTCTGCGGACAAATGTTGGATGGCAGGTTTTAAAATTTTCCGCAGACAAATGTCTGTTGTTGGATTATCTGAGCGTGTGTACACAAGTCCGTCGGACAAAAGTCCAAAGTACAAACACGCATGCTCTGAAGCCAGGGTGAGCTAGAAGCGGTCGGTCTTGTAAACTAGCGTTCGTAATGGAGAATTAACATTCATGACATGGCAAATTATGAAATCTTAAAATGCAGCGCACAATTCTCTTCTTCTTTAATGACATAATAATGAAGCTGCTTTGCTGGTGATACTGATGGAGTTATTGCAAACAAATTTTCAAAGGCTTTTTTTTTCTAGTGATATCAAGAATAATATTATTATGCTTTTTTTTTTTTTTTTTTTTTTTTTTTTTTTGGGCAAGTTACCACAACACCATTATCCCATAGTTTTTAAGATCAAGGATACAACTATATTGGTATCCCTTGTTAATTTTACATTGTATTTTTTTTTAATGTAACTGCCTACTCCCAAACTGTCATTTGAAGTAAAACACATAGCCAAGTATTGTTCTCCACAATTTTTTTATTGCACATTAAAAAAAGAAAACAAATAAAATTAGACATGCTATGTGCCAATAGAACTTAACCAAAAAGTGCATTCTATGCATCCAAAAATATAGAAAATATAACAAATCAAATAATTATTCAACCAAAATAAATAAAAGCCTCATGCATGTGTCCTGCTTCTTAATATAGGGGGTCAACAATGCCAAGAGTTGGTGAAAGCAGGGGTCCATCATCCAGAGATAATTCAGAAAATCATCTGGATTATTCTCCTGGAGCTCCCGCAGCAAAGGCATATAACATAATTGGTCATGATTAATAAAAGAACCAATAAATGGTGTTGTGCTCTAACAAAAAATAAAGTGCTAAAATACAGTGACAGTGTGTATCAATACAAATAATATACATACTGATATATGTAAATTAATAAATGCATTAATCCTCTAATGATCAATAAAGTGCAATGAATGCAAATACAGTGACTGTGGTGTAAAATACTAAAAAGTTCATAAAATAAAATGCACATAAAGTGACTGTAGTGAATAAATACTAAAACATCCACAATGCACAAAAACTGTTATAAGTCACGTGATGGTGACGAAACACGCTGGATATACGGACACCGGAAGTGACGTCCTGGCCACGAGCTCGTCCCTCGTTTGATACACTGCATGATTTTATATACTAAATGTGAGTACCTGAACTTTTTTATATGTAATAAAGAATGCCAAAAACATTTCAACATACTACACTATAGAAGCTCCTTGTTTCCTCTTTATATACATACCGGGTTGGATGCATTTGAGCGGTGTTTGGCTATTCACCTAACCCTGGAGGTAGGCATCTAGAGGAATCACCTTCTTGGCTCTGCATACACTGGAACCCCTCAGAAGGAACGGATAGGAGACCCCCCTCTTCACTCTGAGTGAACATCCACCCCCTCTGTTTTTCTCTGAATGCTGCTTACCTTACAGCAGTAAGGTAAGAAGTTAGTACACCTACGGGTGTTACTTGCACCGAAGATTCACAGCACTTTAAGTCACAGTGCCACCTTTTGAAGTCAGTTAGCACCTTTGGTTAGCACTTTGCACCTTCTCATTGTTGGAAGATTTACATCACTTCCAGATTGGGATTCATCTGCACTATTTGCACTTTCATATATATGGACAAATTATAACATTTTTTGTGCATTGTGGACGTTTTAGTAGTTATACACTACAGTCACTTTTTGCATTTTATTTTATTTTATGAACTTTTTAGTATTTTACACCACAGTCGCCGTATTTGCATTCATTGCACTTTATTGATCATTAGAGGATTAATGCATTTATTAATTTACATATACAGTATCAGTACATATATTATTTGTATTGATACATACTCTCGCTATATTTTAGCACTTTAGAGTTAGACTAAAGGGTTTTTAGGGTTAGACTGAGCAATTCCCTCCAGTATGGGGAGACAAATGTTGTATGCAATGCAATGACCCATACACAAACATAAAAAAGTGGATCCCTGTATGAGTCAAGTTTATAGTATTTTGCACATCTAGAGAATCAAACAAAGATTGCATAACATACAGAAAGAAAGAAGATTGTTGAGTTTTGAATGTCATCAGCAGTGGCTGGCAAGTGAAGGGATATTGCTAAGAAGGTTCCAGTAAGGAGTTTTAAAATAAAATAGATAACAACCCAGATATCAAGAAATCTCTAGTGGTCACAATAAAGAGTTAATATTTACAAAAATGCAATACAATAGGGATGAGAACCAGGGAAAGAGGAGTTTTTCTCATTGTCCTTGCGAGAGGTGAAAAAGGTGAGGGTTAGACTGAGTAGTTTCCCCCATTCTGAGAAGAAAATTGTTGCTTGCTATACAATGACCCATACACAGACATAAAACAGAGGATCCCTGTATGAGTCAAGTTAATATTATTTTGCACATCTAGAGGATGAAACGAAGAACACAGTTTACTAAAGGGCTGAACCTTAATAAGGTTCTGAAACCTAGAGCCTAGTACACACCACTAGTATTTTTTCGCTCAACGCAAATAAAAACCTTACAACTCAGGTTGGAGCCACTGTACTAACAATCCAATGTTAGTACAGTGATCTCCCCTGCTGTTGTGTTCTGACAGGGGGATGGCCTCCTGTCAGAACACTCTGG
This sequence comes from Aquarana catesbeiana, assembly GCF_042186555.1. Classification (NCBI taxonomy): domain Eukaryota; kingdom Metazoa; phylum Chordata; class Amphibia; order Anura; family Ranidae; genus Aquarana; species Aquarana catesbeiana. Next base: position 696,732,144 of record NC_133326.1, read on the forward strand.
TCATTCTGCAGGTTTTCCAGCATGCTTGACCGACAGAAGCTGGCCAAATGGCCAGCTACTGTTGGACCGGTTGCCATACTCATGGGCCAAATGTTGGGCGATTTTTATTGAACTGGCTGATGTTGCCCTACATTCGGCCCATGTGTACTAGGCTTAAGGATGATACAAACAGAGAGGAGATTGTTGAGTTTTTAATGTCATTAGTAGTGACTGGCAAGTAAAAAGGGATATTTCTAAAAGGGTCCATTAAGTAGCTAAAACCCATTCTTAGATCAAGAAATCTCTAGAGGTCATAAAGCAGAAATTTTAACAAAAACAAAACACAGTTTAAAGGGTGTTATAAGAGGTACCATGAAATGAAGGTTTGAAGGGTGTTAGTCTTCTTTAGGAACCTAATTTGACCAATTAAATTCTAGTACCAATGTATTATTAAGCATTGCTTCAGTACGGTAGAAGTCAAATATTTGGAGACCAGTGCACACCAAGTTCTCTACAAGTTTAAACAGATATATTTTATTAATGTAACTTTTACCAAAGGTTTTGAATAAAAAGCCTTTTGTTTATACAGAACAGATTTAAACTGTCTTTGATCTCTTTATTCCTCAAGCTGTAAATGAAAGGATTTACAAAGGGAGTAAATACTGTATACAACAATGACATTATCTTACTGATTGTACATGATTGTCCTTCCTTTGGAATCAGATATGCAGCAATTAGGGTTCCATAAAATATAAACACAACAGTGAGATGGGAGCTACAAGTGGGAAAGGATTTCAGTCTTCCAGAAAAGGAGGATATCTTTAATATTGTTAAAACAATGTAAGTATATGAAACCACTATCCCTAGGAAGGGGAATATTAGCACAGGAACACACAACAAGGTGGCTTCTAATTTAACGTTGGATGTATCTGAGCAAGAAAGTTCCATAAGAGGATTGAAATCACAAAATAAATAGTCAATAACATTTGATCCACAGAATTCTAGTTGACATAAGCCAAGTGTTGGTATTAATACCATAGAACAGCTGCAAATCCAGGATGCAAGAACTAGTTTGAGGCTGGGTTCACACTGGTCCGACAAACGCTCCGACATTGGGAGCTCATGTCGCATGACGTGTGAAATTTAATGTTTCCCTATGGGAGCCGTCCTAACTGGTCCGACACAAGTCGTTCCGACTTTAGAAATGCTCCCTGTACTACTTTGGTCCGACTTTGATCCTACTTCAGCCTATTGACTATCATTGAAGTCGGATCAAAGTCGGATTGCCGTCTTGCGTGATCCGACTTCGGCACGTGACTTGTGCTCAGATGATCTTGAGGGGGAACTCTGCGCCAAATTTTAAATAAAAATCCGGCATAGGTTCCCCCTCCAAGAGCATACCAGGCCCTTAGGTCTGGTACGGATCTAAGGGGAACCCCCTACGCCAAAAAATCGGCATGGGGTCCCCCCTAAAATCCATACCAGACCCTTATCCGAGCACGCAGCCCAGCCGGTCAGGAATGGGGGTGGGGACGAGCTGGCGGCCCCCCCCTCCTGGACCGTACCAGGCCGCATGCCCTCAACATGGGGGGGTGCTTTGGGGCATGGGGGGCGCAGTGTGGCCCCCCCACCCCAAAGCACCTTGTCCCCATGTTGATGAGGACAAGGGCCTCTTCCCGACAACCCTGGCCGTTGGTTGTCGGAGTCTGCGGGCGGGGGGCTTATCGGAATCCGGGAGCCCCCTTTAATAAGGGAGCCCCCAGATCCCGGCCCCCCACCCTATGTGAATGAGTATGGGGTACAGCGTACCCCTACCCATTCACCTAGGAAAAAAGTGTCAATTTAAAAAAAAACTCTACACAGATTTTTAAAGCATTTTATTAGACAGCTCCGGGGGTCTTCTTCCGACTTCGGGGGTCTCTCCGGTTCTTCTCCACGCTCTCCGGATCTTCTGCCGGGCTCCTCCGCTCTCTTCTGCTCTTTTGCCGCTCTTTTGCTAAAGCGGAGGAGCCTGGTCTTCAATCTTCTGCCTTCTGCCCTCTTCTCCTGATGTTGATACGACGCTCTCTGGGGCTAGAATGCTCTCTGTGCGCTCTGCTCTGACTTATATAGGCGGTGACCCCGCCCCCTTATGCCGTCACAGTCCCTGGGCATGCTGGGACTGTGACGTTTTAGGGGGCGTGGTCATCACCCGATGACCACGCCCCCTTATGCCGTCATAGTCCCAGCATGCCCAGGGACTGTGACGGCATAAGGGGGCGGGGTCACCGCCTATATAAGTCAGAGCAGAGCGCACAGAGAGCATTCTAGCCCCAGAGAGCGTCGTGTCAACATCAGGAGAAGAGGGCAGAAGGCAGAAGATTGAAGACCAGGCTCCTCCGCTTTAGCAAAAGAGCGGCAAAAGAGCAGAAGAGAGCGGAGGAGTCCAGCAGAAGATCCGGAGAGCGTGGAGAAGAACCGGAGAGACCCCCGAAGTCGGAAGAAGACCCCCGGAGCTGTCTAATAAAATGCTTTAAAAATCTGTGTAGTGTTTTTTTTTTAAATTGACACTTTTTTCCTAGGTGAATGGGTAGGGGTACGCTGTACCCCATACTCATTCACATAGGGTGGGGGGCCGGGATCTAGGGGCCCCCTTATTAAAGGGGGCTCCCGGATTCCGATAAGTCCCCGCCCGCAGACCCCGACAACCAACGGCCAGGGTTGTCGGGAAGAGGCCCTTGTCCTCATCAACATGGGGACAAGGTGCTTTGGGGTGGGGGGCCGCAGCGCGCCCCCTCCCCCAAGGCACCAACCCCCCATGTTGAGGGCATGCGGCCTGGTACGGTTCGGGGGGGGGGGCGCTCGCTCGTCCCCACCCCCATTCCTGTCCGGCCGGGCTGCGTGCTCGGATAAGGGTCTGGTATGGATTGGGGGGGACCCCCACGCCGTTTTTATCGGCGTAGGGGGTTCCCCTCAAGGTCCATACCAGACCCAAGGGCCTGGTATGCTCTTGGAGGGGGAACCCATGCCGGTTTTTTATTTAAAATTTGGCGCGGAGTTCCCCCTAAAGATTCATACCAAACACAGTGCCGGGCATTGGCGGGGATCCAAGTCGGATCCCCGTTCATTGAAAGTCGGACACATGCCGGCTTCATGTCGCAGGGCAAAGTCGGATCCAAAGTAGGACGGCTGTCGTGTGGCACCAGTGTGAACCCAGCCTAATGCAAAGTGTTTGTTTCATAATGGAAACATAATGCAGAGGAGAGCAGATGGCTAGATAGCGGTCATAGGACATCACTGTCAGAAGGTAACGTTCAAATGTTTCTATTGTGCCATAGATATAATATTGAGTGATGCAACCAGAAAAGGATATGGAGGTCAGCTCATGTAGAACAATATTTAAAATGTGAGGAGCAATATCTGTGATCAGTATGATGTCAGATATAGAGAGTTGGGAGAGGAAGAAATACATAGGAGAATGAAGGGTCTTGCTGAAATATACCAGAATGATGGTCAAAAGGTTTCCACATATTGTCACAATGTATACAATAAGGACCAAGGTGAAGAGCAGCAGATTATATCTGACCATATTATTAAATCCCAAAAATAAGAATGGAGTGACATTACCTTTATGTGTGGTCTGTGTGGAAGTGGAAAAGATTTATATAACTTTTTTATGCATTAACCATAGCAGAAAAAAATATATGTTGACTTTGCAAAATGATTAATAGCAAATAAGGTGAATCTGTCAAAATAAAATATTTTTTTTTTTCTTTCTAACACTAATATTTGGTTGGTTGAAGTGACATTGACTTCACCCTTCTTAATAAGCTCAGTAAATGTTTTCTTTGCTAACTGGACAGTCTCTATTTTTCAGTTAATTTTTCATAAGTGACATGAACAATAAACAGAAGTGGAACTCTGAGCAAATAAAAAAGTGACATATGTACATATATACATGATATATAAAAAAAGCTTAACACAAGTACATTTACATAGCAAGAAAGGAGTTACTATATATATATATATATATATATATATATATATATATATATATATATATATATATATACAGTTAGTTATACTTAATGCCATGACACTAGTGGAAAACTATGCTACACAATGCAAAGAAAATGGATGGTTCAAGTTATAGACTTTCTCATTAGTTTTAATGATTACTATTTCAATCGAATAAAGCAGCATGACTTTGGTAAATTTAATCTAAAATTAAAAATGTACTTACTCTATTTACTAATGATCTCTGATGAAAACCCATATGCTTTTGATCATTTAACATAATTTTAAATAAAAATTAACAACAAAAGAAAAAAATGTAGATTCTTATTTTTTTATAACATAAAACTAAAGTGTCAATATTAAAAATGTAATAAATATATAGTTCTGGTTCAATGAATCTTCTTCATATGAGTTTTTTTTTTTTGTTCTTTCCTTTTTTACCAGTGTTTCTATCTAACAGGGAAAAAATAAGACCTAGATAAAGTCATTAACTGAAAGAAAAAATAGAAAGAGAGGAAGAGAATAATAAAAAGTATTTTATATTTCTATTGTAAGTGTAAATCATATGATGTGTATCAGTGGATAAACCCAGTTGACTGAATAGGAAACCTTTTTCCTTGTCAAAAGAAGTTTATTGAGTATACAATGTTATAAAGATACATAAAGTAAGTTTACAAGGATCTATAAAGTAAGCTCATTGTTTTACAGTAGGGTTTATATAGGTAAATATCATGAAATTTCAAATATTAAACATTGGGTTCACGTAAACCTAAATTAAAGATATATATCATTTCCTTAGTTATTTTTGTAGGTATTTAAATGATTTATACCTACTATACATATTGTTTACAAGTAGAGTGTATATAGGTCAAATAAATTCTGATAATGAGCTTTAATCGTAAGGTGGAGAAAAGGAAAGAGAAAGAAGAAAAAGGGTTGAAAGGTAGAGGTATGGTCCACAAGGTTGTCCCGCTCGTCAGTTTATTATTCTTTTTAGTTCTCTTTGAAGCCTTAGAATGGGTGTCTCTGTAAGTCATTTAATCTGTTACCATGGCAACAGGACAGAGTCATTGAAGTTTGACAGGAACTGTTGTTTTATCCAAGGATGCCAAAGTTTTTCAAATTTTGGAATTTGATTTTGATCGATGGCTACCATCTTAGCATGGGACATTGTATTATTCATTCTGTGAATTGTTTCTGCTAGTACCAATGTAGGAGATTTCCATGCCTTGGCCACTGTTTGTTTTGCAGCCGTTATTAGTTGGATCATAAGTTTGAATTGAGAGAGTGTTAACCATTCCGGTTTTAGATTAAGTAAAGTTAAATATGGATCTGGTTGTATTATTTTTTTAAATATTTTAGATGCAATCATGAAGACTTCCTTCCAGAAGGTTTGGATTACTGGGCACGTCCACCATATGTGTAAATATGTGCCTATTTCTGGGCATCCTCGAAAACAAAGAGCTGAGGTATTAGGTGAATATTTTGCCACTCTAGCGGGTACAAGGTACCAGCGAGTTAGGACTTTATAATTTGTCTCCAGTGCTAAGATGTTGGGTGAAGATGACTTAGATGTGAGCCATATGTTAGACCAGTCCGTGTCTTCTAAAGTTCGTCCCAGGTCCTCCTCCCACCTCTGAACGTAAGAGGGTCTATTAAGATTTGCTACTCCATATAATTGATTATAAAGTGATGAAATTGTACCTTTAGCAAATGGATCTTTTGTACAGATTGATTCAAAAATGGATAATTGGGATAATGGTGTATCCCCCTTTAGGAATGGTGTATAGAAATTTTTAATTTGGAGATATCTAAATATCTCAGAGTTTGGTAGATCATATTTTTCTCTAAGCGATGGGAATGAAAGGAATGATTTAGATGCTATGAAGTCATTTAGTGTCTGAATGCCTGATGTTGTCCAAGCTTTAAAAGAATTTGGGTAGATCCATGCCGGATAAAAGGCCGGATTTCTGATAAAAGAAAGGAGAGGATTGTGTGGAGATTGTAACTGATATTTGGTTTTTAGTTTATCCCAGAGAGATAAGAAGTGTTTAGTTATGGGATTATGAATTTTAAAGCGGTCTTTAGGATCAAGCCATAATAAATTTGATATTAATAGAGGGTCATTTTCTGAAGCCTCTATAAATACCCATAATGGGATTTCCTGTTTTGCATGGTATTTGGACAGACTGGCCAAATGTGCTGCTCTGTAGTAGTTAGTAAAATTAGGGTATCCTAGGCCTCCTTTATTTTTGGGAAGATGTAGTGTGTGTATAGGTATACGTGGTTTAGAAGAGCCCCATATAAACGAAGTTGCTCTTTTTTGTACTATTCTCAAAAAATAGGAAGGAATTGGAATAGGGAGGACTCTGAATAGATAAAGCAATTTGGGTAGAATAGTCATTTTGATTGCATTAATCTTCCCTATCCAGGATAAAGGAAGTTGCGACTATTGTTTTATTAGATTTGTGATCTGTCTTAATACAGGAGGATAATTGGTTGAGAATAAGTCAGAATGAGATGCTGTTAAATGAATTCCAAGATATGGGATTGATTTTTCTGCCCATGTGAATGGGAGTGCAGCCCTAGCCGGGATCAATTCCATGTTTGTGAGTGAAATATTAAGCACTAGGCATTTCTTGGGATTAATCATAAGGCCGGATAGGGCTGCAAATCCATCAAGAGCTGGTATTAAGTTAGGACCAGAGACCTGTGGTGATGATAGAAAAAGTAATATATCGTCTGCAAATATACATAATTTGTGTGTAATACCTCCTACTTCAATGCCAGTTATAGTTTGGTTTGTTCTGATGTATTGGGCCATGGGTTCGAGTATAAGGGCAAATAATAAGGGAGATAATGGGCAACCCTGTCGGGTACCTCTTTCGATATTAAAGGCTTCAGATTTGTATCCAGCATATTTTATATAGGCTTTAGGTTTATTATATAATGCTTTGATCCATGTTAAAAAGTGGGGTCCAAAACCCCATTTTTGTAATGAATATTGCATATATTGCCAGGATACTGTGTCAAATGCCCTCTTAATATCGAGAGATAGAAAACATAAAGGGATTTTCCGTTTTTTAGCAATATGTGCCAATAACACTGCCCTGCGTATATTATCGCCTGCCTGTCTATTTGGCATGAAGCCTACTTGATCTCTATGTATTAATTTTCCTATAATGCTATTGAGGCGTTTTGCTATTATTTTTGCTAATAATTTAATATCGAGGTTTAACAGAGAGATAGGCCGATAATTCACACAGGAAGTATCATCAGAAAGGGGTTTTGGGATCATACAAACAATTGCCATTAGTGTTTCTTGCCGAAAAGAATGTCCATCTAGAAGTTTGTTAAAAGTTTCAGTGAGAATGGGAGAGAGTATTTCTGAGAATGTTTTATAGTATAAAGCCGAGTAGCCGTCTGGACCTGGTCTTTTGTTAAGTTTTAGGTCTTTTATAGCGTTAGCAACTTCATCTATAGTTATAGGCTCATCCAAACTGCTTTTTTGATTCTGAGATAACTCAGGTAAGGTTATTTTTGAGAAGAAGGATTCAGCCTCTGTAGGATTAAATTCATTGTTTGTCTTGTATAAAGTTGCGAGATGTGAGTGAAATTTATGGACTATTTTAACTGGATTACAAGTGTAAACATTTTTTGATAATTTCAAACGTATTGGTTTGAAAGATTTGTTAGTTGAATTTAATGCCCGAGCCAAATATGTACCTGGTTTGTTTGTATTCATGTAGAAATTGTGTTTGGAGCGTTTGAGGGATTTATCAACTGACTCAGTGAGAAATAGATCGTATTCCAATCTAGATTTTTCCAGATGAGATTTTGTACTCTGAGATGGATTATCTTGAAATGATATGTAGGCTGCATTAAAATTGAGTTCTAGTTTTTTTGCTAGATTTTTGCGTTCCCGTTTAAATAGTGCCATTTGTCTTTGTATTGTACCACGCAAGACAGGCTTATGAGCTTCCCACAGTGTTATTGGGGAGATGTCTGTTGTATTATTAATTGATATGTATTCCTTTAAAGCTTGTTCAATGGCCATCTGATGTAGTGGGTGTTTGAGCATTATGTCCGGTAAGTACCACGTTGGGTCATGCGCTTTTGGTATGGCTGAGGCTATAGTAGTGTATACTGCATTATGGTCAGACCACGGAATCGGAATTATATCTGATGCAATAATTTCTGGTATCATTCCTATTGTTAGAAAAATATGATCTATTCTGGTGAAGGTTTGATGAGGGTGCGAGAAATAAGTGAATTTCTTTTTCATTGGGTTACTTTCTCTCCATGAATCTACCAGATTGTATTTGGAAAGAAGTTGAGAAAAAGGTAATCTAGAGGTTATTTTGGATGGTGTAAAAGGTGATTTATCTAGAAATGGGAGGAGGACCTGGTTCGAATCCCCACACATTATCACTGTTCCTATTTTGTGTGTATTAATCACTTGTAATATATGTGAGAGGAATGGTGTAGGTTGTTTGTTAGGAGCGTAGTAGGAAATCACCGTGATTGCTGTATCCATTATATAACCCATGAGTATCAGGTATCTACCTTCTGGGTCTTTAATTTCTGATGATAAGGTGAATGGTGTGGATCGGTGAAATGCAATTAGAGTTCCCCTTTGCTTGGTACAGGCAGAAGCCGTGTAAATTTGTTGATAAAAAGGAGAAATATATTTTGGAGTAGAATCTTTGGTGAAGTGTGTTTCTTGGAGGCATACTATGTGAGCCTTCTTGTTATGGAAAGTACAGAAGGCTTTGGTCCTTTTTTGAGGGACATTTATTCCCTGAACATTCAGGGAAAGTATATTCAGTGGTGCCATGCCAATAGATCAAATAGTTTTGACTTACTTTTTGTTATGCAGAGCTGACTGCGCAGATCAACCTGTGTGGACTGAAGAGATGAATAGATAGAAAAGAAACCAGTGAATTCTGGAGTAAAGAGTAAACAAAAAACATATGAGATTAGATGATACATTGTATAAATTATTTTTTGCAAGTAATCACAATTTACCCGTGAAAGAGAATAAATATCTCTCTCAGGGGAATAAGTGCCTTCGTCACACTCCCACATAATATGGTTGGGAGAATGAGGAGTGCTAATGGGAGTACACGGATCTTCCGCTTACAGGAGATAAGTGCTATGTCAAAAGACATCAAAATGATGTTTCATTAATTGGAGTGCAGAATATAGTTTTTGTTGAAATTATTTATTCCAGGGTGGTTGTATATGGTTAGTCTTGCCCTAGGCTAAATAATTCAGTTAGAAAGGTACTGTTAATAACTTTGGTATTGATGAAGATAGTTTGAATTATTTTGGGATTTTAACCCTTTTAGAGTAAATAATTACATATTTTATTCATATGTAACTGTTTAGATGTGTTAACTCATAAAATTGAGGTTGTATTGCTTCACATTAGAATAAACAAAAACATAATTCTAGGAACTAGTTAGGTAATAATATATTTGTTTTAAGAAAAGAAAGAAAAAGCTTCCATTACTTCTGGATTATTGAACATATTTGTCCTAAAAAGTAATAAATCTATTATTATTACCTGATAATATATAACTGAACAAGAATTTCCTTATTTCACTTATATATTCAAAGGCTATATGAATCAGAAGTAATAAGAAATATAACTGGAATGTAACATGATCCCACACAGTGTGTGACTATCAGAATGCAGTTACATTCAGTTATAAATACAGGTTTTTTATAGAGAACCATCTCTTAGTATAATAAATGAAGAGATATCAGGAATTAGGATGTCAGTCCATTGAATCTTCTTGGTCCATGGATGATGTGGCATAACGGCCTCTTTTGTGAGAATGATGATTCCCATTTTGTTCTGAAATTTTCTGCCTGAAGGTGAAGATGATGCCATTTTTCTGCGTGTGGGAGTGTTGCTGCTTGTGGGTTCTGTCAGATTTAATTTTAAAAGGGTTTGTTGTAGTTCATCTGCTGATCTGCTTCTGTAAATTGTACCTCGGTAGTTAAATCTGACTGAAAAGGGGAAGCCCCATTGATACATAATGTTGTGGCGTTGCAGTTCCATTAGTTGGGGTTTCATGGATCGTCTTTTAGTAATAGTAAGTTGGGATAGGTCAGCAAAAATTTGATAATTGTGTCCATGAAAATTAAGTTCCTTTTTTTCTCTTGCAGCAATTAGTATTTGTTCTTTCGTTCTGTAATAATGAAATTTTGTGATTATATCACGTGGGGGTCCATCTTTCTTTTTGGCTGTGAGGGCTCTGTGTACTCTGTCCAGTTCTAAACGTTCAATAGGGATATCTGGCTTTAGTTCTTGTAATAGAGCAGTAATAGTAGATTGCAGGTCTTTCACAGTTTCAGGTATTCCCCTTATGCGCAAGTTTGAATGTCTGGCTCTATTTTCGTAATCTTCGAGCTTAGTTTGAAGTATTAAATTCTCTTTTTTTAATTGTTCCAATTCTGTTATATTTTCTTGGGTTGTAATTTCAATTTCATCCATTTTTATTTCTAAGGCTGCGGTGCGGTTTCCCAGCTCTCTTATTTCTTTGGTTAGGCTTTTTGTTATTTGGTCTGAGGTTTGTTTTAAAGCCTTATGAAGCATCTTTTCAAATTGTAACAATATTACTGGGGATACTGAGGAGGCTTGTGGAGAAGTTTGTGAGAGGATTTGTTCTGTATCTGACTCAAATGGAGAGTCTTGCTGTGACATTTTCTGTCTGTGAGAGCGCCCTGATGCTGTATCTTGTGAGGTGACTGGAGCTGCTTCAGCTGCAGTGAGTGCCTGTGAGCTCTTTGTGAGGTGATTTTTATTTCTGCCACGGTTTCCTCCCAGTACCATATTTCCTGCCCAAACTTTCACAGTTTGTTCCCAGGGGCAAAAAGGTTCAAATGGATACCTTTTGAGTCTGCAGGCTCTGCTTTGTCCTTCTCTTCTCTCCTCAGCGGTGTGGAGCTCTAACAATGCATGTCTGCTCCGCTAGGCTCCGCCTCCTGCCCCCCGTGTGTATTTTTTTTTTAAGCTACCAAGCTTTTATTTGGCTTGTAATACAATGCATTTTTTTTACATTTTGCAGCATTATATCACTTTAATGGAAACATATGGTATAGTAACAGGTACTGAAGTCAACTCTGAAAAGTAGGGCCCCAAACCCCAGGCACACACGTATTGGTATAATTGAGTTTGATGGAATAGTTTGATAAAACATAATGCATAGCTTGGACAGACATTGGAGGGTGGGTGCCAGGGATCCCTATGCACACATAAATTACATTGCTCAAATGTAAAAGTAGCATAAAGCACTGCATAGTGCCTCCTTGTTAGTTGGAGTCAGTTTTAGTATTCTTTATCATTCAATAGGCGTACATTAATGCGCTGAAGTGTGAAAAATGCATATTCATCTCAAACGCAAGCTGCTGAATATTCTTGCAAAATGTTATCCGTATCCTCAATTTCATGTCCCAGACCACAGTTATTAGTTGGTCTCAGTCAGTTAAAGGGTGCCATCATGAAACAAAACTCCTGTGTGAGAAAGCAGACCACATACTATTTCCATTGCAATAGCCCAATGAATAGATTCCGCTTCACACCAGAAAAAGTATGCAGCACATTAGTCAAGTAAAAGGTTACTTACATCAGAGCTTTCAGGTAGATCGCCAAATTCAGTTTAACATAGAAGGCCACAAACTACAACCACGTGGGTTTCCCTCAAGTTACTATTTTAGCAATAAAAAACATCCCAATCTCAGTTAACCGATTTTTAAGTCAGTTTAATCTGCATCAGCTGTGAAAGTTCTCATAAGAATATGCTCTTAATAATTAAAATAGGACTTAGAAAAATAACAGCCATGGATATATGTTTGGTATAGACACAGATACTGTGACTTTCTTATTTCTCCAAGGAGTGCCAAATCCAACATATTTATTTAATCGCTCTCTACATCAAGTTGGTTATAATCTGGATCATCTTCATCATCCAATTCTAAATCATCCAAATCTTGGAACAGGGATTCATCCACCTCGACACTGCTGCCTGCTTCTTCCAGGAACTTGATGTCAGAGGTGTCTAAATTATGGTCAGTTTCAAACAATTGCTTTCCAGTTAATTTACTCTTTTCTGATTGCTCTTCTTCCTTCTGTTTTTTTCGCCTAATTTCTGCTAAGTCAGTATCAAATTTGACCTTCCAACAAAGAAAGTTTTCAATTGTTACAGGGGTTCCATGGAAACGCACTTTCTCTACTTCCTCTGAATCTTTTACCTCTATTCATTTATCCTCTTCTCTTCTAGTTTTTATTTGGTCTACTATTTCATTAAGTCTATCTTGAACTGCAGACACTAGGGTAAAAATCATCACCATTTCTAGATTCTCCTGAGCCTGTTCTTGCAATAAAGCCAGTAGTCCAGAACCATCGCTATCCTCAAGATTTTCTTGGGAAATTATTTCATAAAGAGGAGCTTCATCTGGATAAGTTTTTACATATGTAAATTTAAGTGTTACCACCATACTTCTTCTTCTGCTTCAGTTGACACAGTGATAGAGAAACTTGCTGGAGATGTAGCTAAAACTGTGAAGGAGGGGGCGTGTCCGGACGTGCAGCTGGAAGGACGTGTGCGAGCTGAGCTCCTCACATCCCGCACCTATCTAACGCCTTCTGTTGCCTTCCCTCACACAGCTGCAACTGTAAATTGTATATTTTGGTCCCCTGACCACTGCTGCTCAACACAAGGTACCTATTCGGGACTTTGACCGGCTGGATCCCCCTCTACATTGAGGATTCCCCACTGCCACCGGGGACCCATGCCATCTTGGGGCCTGTGGACTGACCAGCGGCTCCTGCCACCTGGACACCGAGCTGGAGGATAGACAGACAGTCTACACTCACTCCGGATTGACGACCCGCCTTTGGGGGACACGCAGACCGGCCTCTCAGTTCGGGATAACCGCAGGATACAGGATACCATTATGCGGCCGTCCCCAGCGTCCTGTGGCCTTCCACTTTTGGAACCAAACATGGAGCGTTATGTTACCAGACCACAACCTACCTCCTCTAATCCTTCCGCAAATCCTTTTGCCCTGCTGGATCCCTCCCTGGATTCGGAAGATGCTACAAACTCCTCTCTAACTCTCAGAACCATGCACAAACTCTTTCACCCTCGAATATGACTCTCACCCCTGACATTTTGGACTCCAAACTGCAGCTTTTACTTCAACAGATTATGTCCAATGTTTCGGCTGAGGTAAGCAAACTAGCTGCCGAATTGAGAGGGGAAATAACCCAAATTGGAGATTGCACAGACACTCTGGAGAGCAAATTCGACTAAATGATAAATTACGTACAAGCGATTGAGGAGGAAAATCATACCTTACGCCTTTCCATTTCTCAACTACAACTACAGCAAGAAGATTTGGAGAACAGAGAAAGAAGACAAATCCTATGATTTAGAGGAATTCTGGAGACGGTGGGCGATCCTGAGCTCCGAACCTACCTTCTGGGCCTCTTTAACAATCTGGCTCCCTCAGTTGTGGACATAGATTGGCGCTTGGATAGGGTCCATAGATCCCTGGGCCCAAAACCTCCAGCCGGAGCTAGATCGAGAGATGTTGTTGTACGGTTTCACTACTTTGAAAGTAAAGAGACACTAACTCTGGCAACACGCAATAAATCCCAAATTATGTACAAGGGTGCTAAACTGCAGATCTTTAACGATCTTTCTCCCATCACTCTCGTTAAATGGAGGAACTTACGCCCCCTTACTTCACATTTGCAACAACACAAGATCCCATACTACTGGGGATTTCCTTTCCATCTAGCTGTATCTAAAGAGGGAGCCCAATACTCTCTACATGAATTACAAGAAGCTGAAGCCTTTCTGGAAAATCTGGGTCTCCCCCCTCTCCTGGAAAAAGATATGATTCCTCCTGCCACACAAGCCCGTTTACCTCCAACAATGCCTACTCGCATCTGGACCCCTGTCCGGGGCAAATCTAAGAAGCACCTCTCCACTCCTCAACACCTGCGATCTTCTAAACAACCTCCTTGAACATCTCCCTGAACGCCCCTTTTTAGTTCCTTTCTTTACTACTTTTTGCATTTCTGTTTCCTCAAAATTTTTAGATGAAAAGATGTTGCTGTTTTGGTCATTTCAGTTTTTGAGTGTGCCCTGCTCATTTTCTGGGGTAGAACCTTTCTGCCTATATATATCCCTCAGGCTATATCTAAATATAAGTTTATATATATATATATATATGTGACCACGTATGCTAGGCAATCTGCCAATGTTCCAGACACCCAACTTCTAACATGTTATAACTTTGTTATTCATTCTCTATATTAAAATGTCAGGCTAACTACACGTACATCCTGTTCAAGTACATAGCTCGTAAATAATCTTTGCACTTCTAATTTTCTGCATAAGAAAGCAAAATACATTTCTTCTTGTATAACATATCTTAAAGCAGCACTCTAACATCCTTACAATCCCTCCTTTGATCATAAAAGACAAAAAGTCTGTATTGATCACCAATATTATTCATTATACCATCTCTGTTTTGTGTAAAGCATAGAGACAAAAGAACATATTTTACATGTCATTGAAAAAGCTGATAGGCAGATTGATAAGTTTCTTTTAGGGGGGGAAAGGGGGAAAAAGAATCTGGAAAGTCACTTCACCCATTTGGGGAACAGGGGCAGAACCAAGTCTGTAGGGGGTTCCTGTTATTGAGAGAATTAGAATTCCATTGTTTCATCTGTGGTCATGTATAGTTTTCAGTGATCAGGGGCTTTCTTTATCCTTGATTTGTGGATCCATTGTGGGCTCTGGTCAGTCAGGACTGCTGTTCTTGCAACTTTCAATACTTCAAAAGATCCTTGGAAGATCTTCTTGCTGCTAGTTGCTTGACCAACACCCTGTCTCTGGGTATAAAAGGATGTGTTGGTTCTGTGGAGAGAGGAGGAAAGGTGACAGCTACCTTGTCATAATTTTCTGTAAAGCTACTTACCAGGTTTTTCACATACTCTTCCTGTAAAGAATATAGATTAGGTTCCTCTCCTATTTCTATCTATTTCCTCTGTGTTGGTTTTCCCATTAATATCTCATAAGGGAATAAGCCGTTTCTAGAATGGGGTGAGGTACGGATTTGGAAAAGTATTGCGGGAAGAAAATCTAACCAGTTTCTCAAAGTTCCTCTTGTCTCTTTCTTTAGCTTATCTTTAATATTTCTGTTCATCTTTTCTACTACTCCTCCTGCACTTTGAGAATGATAAGGGATGTGTAGTTTCCATTGAATACCTATCAAATCAACCTATCAGCGAGTGCATTCCCTTTTGCTATTTCTGTTTTATCATATGAGTGCCCGCGAATCTTAATTACACTAATGTGGCAAGGAAGAAGGAGCGTTTCAATAAAGCGTCCACATGCTATCTGTGTAAACATTCACATCCTGTCCTTCAAAGAGGAGTTGCGCTGAAGTTACTTGCAGTGGTTTACTTTCTAAGATAATGTCTGGGAGCATGACAACTGCGTAACCAGTTTTGTATGTGTGATCGTCAGGACGTGTACAGCTACCGTCTACAAACACATGTAAGTAATCAGGGTTGGGGGTGTCTTTTAAATCAGAACGTGGTGAAGTAGATTCTACAAGCTGTTGATTACAGTCATGTTGAGGAATAGGATCAGTTTCTGAAAGATGCAAGAGAGAGTGTAGAAGCCTGACTTGTGGTGTTGTCTCTGAGCATGATTTGATTTCAAGGTTCTGTGTGTTAAAGAGTATAACTTTATAGCCACTTGTATGTTGCGCTGTCATATGCTGAGTACTTATGTTCTGCATAAGGTGAACTACCGAATGTGTTGTGTATAATGTTGTCTGCCCTTCCAATGTGATTTTGGATGCCTCCTTTATAGCCACTGCACAAGCTGCGAGAGCTTGGAGACAAGAGGGCATCCCATGAACCTGCACGAGTAATTTTTTTTTTTTTTTTTAACAGATATGCAATTGGTCTCAAAACCCCACCATGTCGTTGTGCTAGAATTCCTGCAAACGCTGGACCTGAGACTACACAATATAAAGAGAATAGTTTATTATGATCAGGTAGACCTTGAGAGGGACGCAGTGAGGGTGGCAAATGCTTGTAGCATTTCCTCAGTCCAATTAATCATTTTTGGAGAGCCCAACAACGTAGCTGCTCTAAGGATCGAATCCCAGTGTGAGCAATCAGGTATCCATTGTCTGCAGTAGACAATCGAGCCGAGGAAGGAGAGAAGTGTGGCCTTCTCCTTCGGGGGACTGAGGCATGTAAGCACTTTGACCCGAGCCGGTGACACCAAACGTTCCCCTTGTTTGATTATACACCCCAAATACTCAATCTGCGACCTGCACCACCGGATCTCTTTGCAAGACACCTAGTGACCTTCTGAGGTGAGGCGATGCTCAGAGTTGGACTCACAGCGTCCCTGGCTCTCACTACACAGCAGTAGGTCATCTACATATTGAAGCAGTATGGAACCCTGAGGAGGTGTCCAGTCATCAAGGGATTGTTTCAATACCATAGAGAAGGCTGCTGGGCTGTCAACAAATTCTTGTGGGAGCCATGTCCAATTGACCCGGCCCCAAACAAAACCAAAGATCCTTTGTGCATCCTCCCCAACCGGTACACTAAAAAAAAAAAATATGTGTTCCATGGACTAACTATTTCCTTTAGTATGCCTTCCTTTTTGTATTCTTCAATCAATGGTGAATGCCCTGCAGTTTTTCTTCTGTAAGGAGACATTGTTTTTGGAAGTGTGATATTGTGTTGAGTTTGAAAGTAGGAGAGTAAGGTGTACGATTAAGATGTCCTACAGAGGTTTTGTATATCCTACAGAGGTTTTGTCCTTAGCCCAAATTGGGTGATTTTCTAGCGGTCCAGGTAGAAGCATGTAATGTCCCCTGAAGTCTTGATATTAAGGATTAGTCAAGTCACATAGTGGAGACTTTGCTGTCAATCCACCTTCCTGGTCAAATCTTATATTGATTCTTAAAGCAGACATTAAGTCTCTTCCCATTAGGGAAAGGTCAGTCAGTCAAAACAGCAAAACACATAGTTGTAACAGGTTCGTCCTGTAATGTACTAACTTGTAATGGATGAGTCACTTTATGTTGGACATCAGTTCCATTAATACCCATTGAGCAACCCTCTGTACATTCTGGAGTGATAAACCTACGATCAGTGAATGATATATTTTATGTAGACAAACCAAAAATGAGTAAAAATCTTCCCAGGGATTTTGTTTGCAAGACAACATAGTGTGTACACTTGTGTCCCCTTTGTATGCTTTCTGCCAAGCTAGTCCTAGTTGGCCCCAAAAAATATCCCATCCTTCAGGTTTGTCATAGGGATCTGCCGTGATAAAAGCTGCCACTACATCAAATTCAACCGTGGTTTCAGGGTCTACTGCTTGAATAATGATTTGGAGATCTTCTGCACTCATCCTAGCTCCTGTACAATAACTTTTTAGAAAAGCTGCAGCAGCCCTGGGATCCTTTCTAGATTTAGGGCAGGTGTCCCTTATATCTTTAATTAGCCGACGGGGAGCGGGATCTGAACCTGAGTATTACCTATCGTGATCAAAGGAAGGGCCTTAAAGGGTTCCTTCTCTTTGTTTGCAGAACGAAGGATTATCTGACCCGCAGACTCTACTTCTTCTAATGCTATAGCTAGTTCTTCTGATTTTTTTTTCTCTAGCCTCTTTGCTTCCCTCTCTTCTTTCTCCCTGTCTTTCCCTTAGTACATTTTACAACATTTCATCATATATTTACAATCCCAGTGTCACCCGGGGGGGAAATTGTATCGATTATGCGTCCCACAAATTTTCATTACCTCCTCCCAATCTTCCAGGGAACATGGTCCCAATGACCCCAAGCCTGAAAGATACAACTGATGTGCACGAGTTTGTACATTTTCCCAAAAAGAATCGACACAATTTGCCCCACAAGTGCCTTTTACAAAATCATAGGGGGAAGGTTGGTCCCGCTCACCTTCGGGAGCTTCCTTCCCTAATTTATTATTAATGTCACAATGATACTTATAATACTTATTACTCCTCTTACTGTTAAACCTTTTTCAAATACAAAATTATTTTGTAGATTGAATCTCAACATTTGAACACTTGGAGTACCTTTTCTTAATAAAGGTCCCTTTCTCAGTTTAAGATGGTAATACACTCAGAACACCTTTGTGACATTTGTTTAACACACAACAAACACAATAACACTGATATAACTCTGTAACTCTATGTATATCACTTATCAAGATCAAACCAAATAGTAAATCAACTCCCTTATGTTGAAGTATATATTCACACATGCATATGATCACAACAAAATACAGAGCAATATATTCATGAAGAAACAACGTTAAATTGTGTGCACACAATTTCCCCTTTTTTTTTTTTTTTTTTTTCTAGAGCTCCATACATCCGTCCTGTATTTTAAGAAAGCATCAAATACTCTCTATAATCCTATAAGTCTGGCCAGCCTAGCGGGACATCATTTAACCATTAAAACTATGCAACTTCTTTATCCCAGGAGAGCCAACCTAGCAATCCTCGAGATTATAAAATTTAAAAAAAACAATAGGGGTCAATCGTGCTAGGATAAGTGAAAAGGCTTCGTAAAATAAATTTACAAAGTTTCCACTCACCTTGCAGTCGATCGCCACCACTTCTGGTACCATTTCTGTTGAGCCGCCCCTATTTCTCCTTTGAACCCGGGTTGGACCTATGGGTGTATGGATAGAACTCTCTGATCGATCGGGTAATCAAGACACACACATGGGATGGTGAATCGAAATTACAATGGTTTACTGGGTTTGCATATATCTTATACACTTACAGAGAGAGAGAAAAACCTCCCTCTTATTATCAGCCAATGAGATTGAAGCATAGACTTTATGAAAAAATAAGCTTAAAATGTCATAAATTGCATATTTTGCCTATATATATCCCTCAGGCTATATCTAAATATAAGTTTATATATATATGTGACCACGTATGCTAGGCAATCTGCCAATGTTCCAGACACCCAACTTCTAACATGTTATAACTTTGTTATTCATTCTCTATATTAAAATGTCAGGCTAACCACACGTACATTCTGTTCAAGTACATAGCTCGCAAATAATCTTTGCACTTCTAATTTTCTGCATAAGAAAGCAGAATACATTTCTTCTTGTATAACATATCTTAAAGCAGCACTCTAACATCCTTACAACCTTGTTTCTCCCTAAGGACTTACAGGTTTTTCTTTTTCCTTCAAAGCTCTTTTGTCCTTTTCTTTGTTCTTTCCACTACCAATAGCACAAGGTGAGCAGCGGACCCTTCTCATCTCCTCAAACAAAGTCGCCAGATGGAAGTCCATTCACGTCCCTACCAGGCCCTGGTCTACGCCCAGGGCTTCCTGAGAGACTGTTTTTTCTCAGGCTCACAGAGTTTTGAACTCTTTTTTCTTTTTTTTCTTTTGATTTTTCTTTTTTGTTTTTATTTTTTATTTTTCTTATTTATGTTTAATGTTGTGATTCACAGATTGAAACTCCATGGTTGTTATCACCTCACTTTAAAGGAGTTTCATCTCGGGGTTTGTATTTTAATAGTCAGAGGTGGAAAAATGTTTGCTATTATCAATACCCGTATTCTGCAATATATATACTTTTACTTTTGTAGTATTTCCATGCTTATATCACTAGAGGCTTTTACACTAGCCTTCCTAGATAAACCACAACCATGGCTCTGAAAATTTTGTCTTACAATGTGAAAGGCCCTTGGCTCCATTAGTAAGTGCCAAGTCCTTCAGGGCCTCGGGCGCAGACGTGGTGATGATCCAAGAGACCCACTTTCGGGCAAGCGGATCATTCAAATTTGCCTCAAGGTTTTTTCCCACTTCCTTTCTTGTCTCTGATTCCACGGGCAAGGCGGGAGTGGCAATCTTGATTAGAAAAGCATGCCCTGTCAAGGTTCGGAAGTCTCATGTGGACCCACATGGGAGATTTCTTATCCTAGAATTTGAATAAATGTCTACCTCTTTTACACTGGTCAAAAAATTTATTGATAAAGGATACCCTTAATTAGGCAGGTGATGGAGATAGGAGGTTTGGATCGTGATTTCCTATTGAGAAAAAAGGAGAAAGATGACAACTACTCCGGGATGGATATGGCCTTTATTACCAGTTTTAATAACCAATACCGTTCGGTCGAACACATAATTAGGAAGTATTGGCCAATTTTAAAATCCGACAGAATTTTGGCAAAGATACTTTCAAAAAAACCAAGATTCATCTATAAAAAGGCCCCTAATTTGAGGAACCAGCTGGTACACAATGTGATCGACCCACCCAAAACGGTCAGATTGTTCCCTGAGATGAAAGGCTTCTATAGATGTCAAAAGTGCCTGCCCTGTCGGGTGAGTAAAAAACAGCCAAAGAAAAAATCATCCTTTAAATCTAGATCAGGGAGAGAGTACCAAATCAGGGAATTGATCACCTGTGAAAGCACTCACGTTACATATGTGATTGAATGTCCCTGTCGGTTACAGTATGTGGGAATAACCACTAGGCCTCTCCGTGTCAGGATTAGAGAACACATTCATAATATTAAAAAAGGCTTTCCAAAACACAACCTCTCTAGGCACTTTGATGAGGTCCACAATAGAGGTCCTACGGGACTAATTTTTTACGATATAGATTTGATTAAAGATCACTGGAGGGGCGGTAATAAAAGAATAAAGGTGTCCCAGAATGAAACTAAGTGGATATACCGCCTAGGGAGTTTGGTCCCTAGGGGGTTGAATGTAGACATCGATCTGAATTGTTTCTTATCCAATTTTTAAATAAGTGGATTTTACATTTGTTATATTAATTTAGGTTCCTATATTGAGCTTGCTTCTGGATCTCCGTGGATATTTAGGGATTTTTTACATAACATATAGTATTTAATTAATCTTTCCCTTAGTGATAGCTCCAACACAATGTATAGAGATTACATAATAGTCTAGATGGGAATTTTTAATTTCTCATATTAACTGTAAATGAACCTAATCCCTCCGTTTACACTTGCTCTGATTACATGACACACACCTGTTATCATTTGTTTTATGTATACCTTTATACAGATTTTTTATCGTCATATTTAATATCCAAAAAAAATTTTTATTGTGTTTTTTCCGTTTTTTATATTTTTTAATTTTATATTTTTATTTATTTTTTCAATTCATTTTTCCATCCTTATATATATTTTTTTCCCTTTTTTCCCTTTTATATAAACTTTTAAAAGTAATACCTCTTGGGAAAATTAGAACAATTCGATTTATACCTCTTCTTATATGTATGGGTTTAAAGATATCTGATTGTTATTTGAATAAGATTTTAATATTTTGTATAAGGTTTTACTAGATAATATCTGGTTTGCAAAGGGGTGTTTTTCTCTCATTGCTGCCATTCCACGTAAATAATAGTACCATTTATAAAATACCACTAGATGGCGCTCAGGGAGATCCTATTCGTCCACATACTAATATCCCTCTGATTTAATGAGGTTGATAGTAAAATGTTTTTTGGGCCCGTATCTCCATGATGAGCGACTTCCTGATTGGATCCACGTGACGCTCATTGTTTAGCATCTAGCGGAGGATTGGCCGCAGCATGGAATACACCCGGATATAAGACGTTGGGAGGGCCAAAATGGCAGCACCTCCGATGACGTCCGTGTGACAAAACGCGTAAGGCGGGACTATCTTGGTACGCACAACGTCATTTCCTGAGATCGTGGTTTCTGTCACCTGACCGGTGGAACGCAAGCGGTGGCTGTGAGCAGCGCTGCGTCCCCGGATCGGGAGGAGAGTTAGAGAGCTTGCACGCTCCCTCCTCTATTTTTTAAACTATATTCCTTGGAATTGGTCGTACTCCTTGGATTTTTATCAGCACTATTAATAAATTTATCCAAACGGAGTTACACTATGTGGATCATTTTTTTACTTTTACATAATATGCTGAAGCGGATGTTCGGCTGGGAACAGGATTGAAATAGGGGATAGCGCACCTTTCCCCCTATCTCCTCCCTTTGCATGAGTGGATGACTCAGATTGAGGAATTGGAATTGAAAGGATATCAACACCTAAGGATTCGGAAGGATATCGGAACCTGGAAAACAAACATCTTACGCTTATACCCCTGCAGGGGTATATCGCTCCGGTGAGTGAAATCACATCAGGGGGAGTCTGTCAAGATCAGGAAGAATTCGGTTGGAAGACATATTATGAACATTTGATATTTCACATTATATAGGACTTTTTTCTTTGGTTGAAAATTCAACAAAAGGAGGGCAGGAGGCGGAGCCTAGCGGAGCAGACATGCATTGTTAGAGCTCCACACCGCTGAGGAGAGAAGAGAAGGACAAAGCGGAGCCTGCAGGCTCAAAAGGTATCCATTTGAACCTTTTTGCCCCAGGGAACAAACTGTGAAAGTTTGGGCAGGAAATATGGTACTGGGAGGAAACCGTGGCAAAAATAAAAATCACCTCACAAAGAGCTCACAGGCACTCACTGCAGCTGAAGCAGCTCCAGTCACCTCACAAGATACAGCATCAGGGCGCTCTCACAGACAGAAAATGTCACAGCAAGACTCTCCATTTGAGTCAGATACAGAACAAATCCTCTCACAAACTTCTCCACAAGCCTCCTCAGTATCCCCAGTAATATTATTACAATTTGAAAAGATGCTTCTTAAGGCTTTAAAACAAACCTCAGACCAAATAACAAAAAGCCTAACCAAAGAAATAAGAGAGCTGGGAAACCGCACCGCAGCCTTAGAAATAAAAATGGATGAAATTGAAATTACAACCCAAGAAAATATAACAGAATTAGAACAATTAAAAGAAGAGAATTTAATACTTCAAACTAAGCTCGAAGATTGCGAAAATAGAGCCAGACGTTCAAACTTGCGCATAAGGGGAATACCTGAAACTGTGCAATCTACTATTACTGCTCTATTACAAGAACTAAAGCCAGATATCCCTATTGAACGTTTAGAACTGGACAGAGTACACAGAGCCCTGACAGCCAAAAAGAAAGATGGACCCCCACGTGATATAATCACAAAATTTCATTATTACAGAACGAAAGAACAAATACTAACTGCTGCAAGAGAAAAAAAGGAACTTAATTTTCAAGGACACAATTATCAAATTTTTGCTGACCTATCCCAACTTACTATTACGAAAAGACGATCCATGAAACCCCAACTAATGGAACTGCAATGCCACAACATTTTGTATCAATGGGGCTTCCCCTTTTCAGTCAGATTTAACTACCAAGGTACAATTTACAGAAGCAGATCAGCAGATGAACTACAACAAACCCTTTTAAAATTAAATCTGACTGAACCCACAAGCAGCAACACTCCCACACGCAGAAGAATGGCATCATCTTCACCTTCAGGCAGCACCCAGAAAATTTCAGAACAAAATGGGAATCATCATTCTCACAAAAGAGGCCGTTATGCCACATCATCCATGGACCAAGAAGATTCAATGGACTGACATCCTAATTCCTGATATCTCTTCATTTATTATACTAAGAGATGGTTCTCTATAAAAAAACAAATTTTTAAGTGAATGTAATTGCATTCTGATAGTCACACACTGTGTGGGATCATGTTACATTCCAGTTATATTTCTTATTACTTCTGATTCATATAGCCTTAGAATATATAAGTGAAATAAGGAAATTCTTGTTCAGTTATATATTATCAGGTAATAACAATAGATTTATTACTTTTTAGGACAAATATGTTCAATAATCCAGAAGTAATGGAAGCTTTTTCTTTCTTTTCTTAAAACAAATATATTATTACCTAACTAGTTCCTAGAATTATGTTTTTGTTTATTCTAATCTGAAGCAATACAACCTCAATTTTATGAGTTAACATATCTAAACAGTTACGCATGAATAAAATATGTAATTGTTTACTCTAAAAGGGTTAAAATCCCAAAATAATTCAAACTATCTTCATCAATACCAAAGTTATTAACAGTACCTTTCTAACTGAATTATTTAGCCTAGGGCAAGACTAACCATATACAACCACCCTGGAATAAATAATTTCAACAAAAACTATATTCTGCACTCCAATTAATGAAACATCATTTTGATGTCTTTTGACATAGTACTTCTCTCCTGTAAGCGGAAGATCCGTGTACCCCCATTAGCCCTCCTCGTTCTCCCAACCATATTATGTGGGAGTGTGACGAAGGCACTTATTCCCCTGAGAGAGATATTTATTCTCTTTCACGGGTAAATTGTGATTACTTGCAAAAAATAATTTATACAATGTATCATCTAATCTCATATGTTTTTTGTTTACTCTTTACTCCAGAATTCACTGGTTTCTTTTCTATCTATTCATCTCTTCAGTCCACACAGGTTGATCTGCGCAGTCAGCTCTGCATAACAAAAAGTAGTCAAAACTATTTGATCTATTGCCATGGCACCACTGAATATACTTTCCCTGAATGTTCAGGGAATAAATGTCCCTCAAAAAAGGACCAAAGCCTTCCGTACTTTCCATAACAAGAAGGCTCACATAGTATGCCTCCAAGAAACACACTTCACCAAAGATTCTACTCCAAAATATATTTCTCCTTTTTATCAACAAATTTACACGGCTTCTGCCTGTACCAAGCAAAGGGGAACTCCAATTGCATTTCACCGATCCACACCATTCACCTTATCATCAGAAATTAAAGACCCAGAAGGTAGATACCTGATACTCATGGGTTATATAATGGATACAGCAATCACAGTGACTTCCTACTACGCTCCTAACAAACAACCTACACCATTCCTCTCACATATATTACAAGTGATTAATACACACAAAATAGGAACAGTGATAATGTGTGGGGATTCGAACCAGGTCCTCCTCCCATTAATAGATAAATCACCTTTTACACCATCCAAAATACCCTCTAGATTACCTTTTTCTCAACTTCTTTCCAAATACAATCTAGTAGATTCATGGAGAGAAAGTAACCCAATGAAAAAGAAATTCACTTATTTCTCGCACCCTCATCAAACCTTCACCAGAATAGATCATATTTTTCTAACAATAGGAATGATACCAGAAATTATTGCATCAGATATAATTCCGATTCCGTGGTCTGACCATAATGCAGTATACACTACTATAGCCTCAGCCATACCAAAAGCACATGACCCAACGTGGTACTTACCGGACATAATGCTCAAACACCCACTACATCAGATGGCCATTGAACAAGCTTTAAAGGAATACATATCAATTAATAATACAACAGACATCTCCCCAATAACACTGTGGGAAGCTCATAAGCCTGTCTTGCGTGGTACAATACAAAGACAAATGGCACTATTTAAACGGGAACGCAAAAATCTAGCAAAAAAACTAGAACTCAATTTTAATGCAGCCTACATATCATTTCAAGATAATCCATCTCAGAGTACAAAATCTCATCTGGAAAAATCTAGATTGGAATACAATCTATTTCTCACTGAGTCAGTTGATCCCTCAGAAGCTCCAAACACAATTTCTACATGAATACAAACAAACCAGGTACATATTTGGCTCGGGCATTAAATTCAACTAACAAATCTTTCAAACCAATACGTTTGAAATTATCAAAAAATGTTTACACTTGTAATCCAGTTTAAATAGTCCATAAATTTCACTCACATCTCGCAACTTTATACAAGACAAACAATGAATTTAATCCTACAGAGGCTGAATCCTTCTTCTCAAAAATAACCTTACCTGAGTTATCTCAGAATCAAAAAAGCAGTTTGGATGAGCCTATAACTATAGATGAAGTTGCTAACGCCATAAAAGACCTAAAACTTAACAAAAGACCAGGCCCAGACGGCTACTCGGCTTTATACTATAAAACATTCTCAGAAATACTCTCTCCCATTCTCACTGAAACTTTTAACAAACTTCTAGATGGACATTCTTTTCGGCAAGAAACACTAATGGCAATTGTTTGTATGATCCCAAAACCCCTTTCTGATGATACTTCCTGTGTGAATTATCGGCCTATCTCTCTGTTAAACCTCGATATTAAATTATTAGCAAAAATAATAGCAAAACGCCTCAATAGCATTATAGGAAAATTAATACATAGAGATCAAGTAGGCTTCATGCCAAATAGACAGGCAGGCGATAATATACGCAGGGCAGTGTTATTGGCACATATTGCTAAAAAACGGAAAATCCCTTTATGTTTTCTATCTCTCGATATTAAGAGGGCATTTGACACAGTATCCTGGCAATATATGCAATATTCATTACAAAAATGGGGTTTTGGACCCCACTTTTTAACATGGATCAAAGCATTATATAATAAACCCAAAGCCTATATAAAATATGCTGGATACAAATCTGAAGCCTTTAATATCGAAAGAGGTACCCGACAGGGTTGCCCATTATCTCCCTTATTATTTGCCCTTATACTCAAACCCATGGCCCAATACATCAGAACAAACCAAACTATAACTGGCATTGAAGTAGGAGGTATTACACACAAATTATGTATATTTGCAGACGATATATTACTTTTTCTATCATCACCACAGGTCTCTGGTCCTAACTTAATACCAGCTCTTGATGGGTTTGCAGCCCTATCCGGCCTTATGATTAATCCTAAGAAATGCCTAGTGCTTAATATTTCACTCACAAACATGGAATTGATCCCGGCTAGGGCTGCACTCCCATTCACATGGGCAGAAAAATCAATCCCATATCTTGGAATTCATTTAACAGCATCTCATTCTGACTTATTCTCAACCAATTATCCTCCTGTATTAAGACAGATCACAAATCTAATAAAACAATGGTCGCAACTTCCTTTATCCTGGATAGGGAAGATTAATGCAATCAAAATGACTATTCTACCCAAATTGCTTTATCTATTCAGAGTCCTCCCTATTCCAATTCCTTCCTATTTTTTGAGAATAGTACAAAAAAGAGCAACTTCGTTTATATGGGGCTCTTCTAAACCACGTATACCTATACACACACTACATCTTCCCAAAAATAAAGGAGGCATGGGATACCCTAATTTTACTAACTACTACAGAGTAGCACATTTGGCCAGTCTGTCCAAATACCATGCAAAACAGGAAATCCCATTATGGGTATTTATAAAGGCTTCAGAAAATGACCCTCTATTAATATCAAATTTATTATGGCTTGATCCTAAAGACCGCTTTAAAATTCATAATCCCATAACTAAACACTTCTTATCTCTCTGGGATAAACTAAAAACCAAATATCAGTTACAATCTCCACACAATCCTCTCCTTTCTTTTATCAGAAATCCGACCTTTTATCCGGCATGGATCTACCCAAATTCTTTTAAAGCTTGGACAACATCAGGCATTCAGACACTAAATGACTTCATAGCATCTAAATCATTCCTTTCATTCCCAACGCTTAGAGAAAAATATGATCTACCAAACTCTGAGATATTTAGATATCTCCAAATCAAAAATTTCTATACACCATTCCTAAAGGGGGATACACCATTATCCCAATTATCCATTTTTGAATCAATCTGTACAAAAGATCCATTTGCTAAAGGTACAGTTTCATCACTTTATAATCAATTATATGGAGTAGCAAATCTTAATAGACCCTCTTACGTTCAGAGGTGGGAGGAGGACCTGGGATGAACTTTAGAAGACACGGACTGGTCTAACATATGGCTCACATCTAAGTCATCTTCACCCAACATCTTAGCACTGGAGACAAATTATAAAGTCCTAACGCGCTGGTACCTTGTACCCGCTAGAGTGGCAAAATATTCACCTAATACCTCAGCTCTTTGTTTTCGAGGATGCCCAGAAATAGGCACATATTTACACATATGGTGGACGTGCCCAGTAATGCAAACCTTCTGGAAGGAAGTCTTCGCGATTGCATCTAAAATATTTAAAAAAAATAATACAACCAGATCCATATTTAACTTTACTTAATCTAAAACCGGAATGGTTAACACTCTCTCAATTCAAACTTATGATCCAACTAATAACGGCTGCAAAACAAACAGTGGCCAAGGCATGGAAATCTCCTACATTGGTACTAGCAGAAACAATTCACAGAATAAATAATACAATGTCCCATGCTAAGATGGTAGCCATCGATCAAAATCAAATTCCAAAATTTGAAAAACTTTGGCATCCTTGGATAAAACAACAGTTCCTGTCAAACTTCAATGACTCTGTCCTGTTGCCATGGTAACAGATTAAATGACTTACAGAGACACCCATTCTAAGGCTTCAAAGAGAACTAAAAAGAATAATAAACTAACGAGTGGGACAACCTTGTGGACCATACCTCTACCTTTCAACCCTTTTTCTTCTTTCTCTTTCCTTTTCTCCACCTTACGATTAAAGCTCATTATCAGAATTTATTTGACCTATATACACTCTACTTGTAAACAATATGTATAGTAGGTATAAATCATTTAAATACCTACAAAAGTAACTAAGGAAATTATATATATCTTTAATTTAGGTTTACGTGAACCCAATGTTTAATATTTGAAATTTCATGATATTTACCTATATAAACCCTACTGTAAAACAATGAGCTTACTTTATAGATCCTTGTAAACTTACTTTATGTATCTTTATAACATTGTATACTCAATAAACTTCTTTTGACAAGGAAAATTCAACAAAAATACATATTTATTATTATATATTATTTAAGAGTATAGAGGATTTACTACAGAAATATCATATATTTTTATTTTTTTGAAGTTTACCTGCACATTACCACTTAGGGGTGGGAATACCAATATTTGGTTTATTTTGGAATTATCACTTTTTGGTTTTGTTTTAGACTGAATATTATAGGTTTATTACATACTATTTGAAGTTTATTTGCACATTACCAATTAGGGGTTGAAATACCAATAATTGGTCTGCACCTGGCACTTTACACTTATCACTTTTGGTTTGTTTATTTTTTATATAACAGACCGATTAATACAAAACGGATCACCGTATAGGCCATTAGTGCTTATATTTCATGATCTCTCTCTGTTTTTGTATATGGGATCATGATTACACTAACAAAAATAATCAGTTTATAATTTTTCTCTTCTTGAGTATATGGGATTATGGTTGCACTAATATATATTATTTAATTTTTCACGCCAATTAGCACTTATCACTTTACATGTGTGGTATACACTATTGTATCCAATATCACATTGTTAATTTATATCCTTGAGAATATTATATAGACACGCCAGTCACTTTAATTAAGAGGATTATTATATACCAATACTCCCTCTTTTATGCACAGGGCCACTCCCTACTTTCTGATTTTATTTCAGACGGATCTAGAACACACTGCCCTCGTGAGATGTCCAAAATTTTTAGCAAATTCTACAACAAACTGTATAATTTTCTGACCCCGGAGAACCATTTTGAATTTACCCAAGGAAATCTTGAGTCCTTTTTTCCAATATAAAGCTACCGAAATTATCTACAACAGATTTAGAGAGTTTAAATTTTGCAGTATCAGCTGAAGAACTCTTTGCTATAATTAAAAGTCTCCCATTGCACAAATCTCCTGGCCCAGATGGCTTGCCCTACTCCTACTACAAATCCTTTTTTGACATTCTATCTCCTCATATGCTAGCTTTATATGATTCCCTCCTTCAGGGTACTCCTCCACATTCACAGTTCTCCCATTCATTTATTTTGGTTATCCCTAAGCCTGGAAGGGATCCCTCTATCCCAGATGATTACAGACCCATAGCCCTCCTAAATTCAGACTACAAGATATTTACTAAAATTCTCGCTTCCCGACTTTCCGGGCTCATCCCCAAACTGATACACAGGGATCAGGTGGGTTTTGTCCTTGGTAGACACGCAGGAGATAATACCCGGCGTACAATAGATCTAATAGACCTTTTGGATAGAACCTCTCGTTCGGCATTCATTCTGAGTTTAGACGCGCAGAAAGCTTTTGACAGGCTAAGTTGGCCCTACATGTTTGCCACTTTAAAAATATATGGTTTTGATGGCCCTTTCTTAAAAGCTTTAGAGGCCTTATATTCAACTGTCACAGCGCAGGTGCAAATGTCTTCCTTTCTGTCTCCTGGCTTCCCCATGACAAATTGAACTCGGCAGGGTTGTCCTCTTTCGCCAATGCTTTTTATCCTGTGTCTAGAACCCCTAGCCGAGTCTATCCGTGTTCATCCAGACATACGTGGGGTGGTGATGAGACAGGGGCAATATAAATTATCGTTATTTGCAGACGACATTTTGCTCACTATGACTAACCCGTTGATATCTCTTCCCTCACTACATAAATTACTGAACTCTTTTAGTGCTATTTCCGGGTATAAAGTCAACACTTCCAAAACTGAAGCCCTTCCTATACGCATTCCAATGCCATTATTATCCCAACTCAAAGAATCATACCCTTATAAATGGTGTAATACCTCTCTCAAATACTTGGGTATCCTACTTACCCCTTCCTATTCTTCCCTTTATATTACTAACTTCCCTCCTCTGATACTGGATATTAATAAGTCTCTGTCGAACTGGACCAAATACCCCCTGTCTTTCTTAGGTAGAATTAATGTTTTACAAATGTCTATCTTACCCAGGCTGCTTTATTATCTTGAAACTCTCCCAGTAGCTGTACCTGCTTCACAATTAAAAGCACTCCACAGGATTTTTCTAAAATTTATATGGAATGGCAGCAGGGCCGGCGCTACCACTAGGCGGACTAGGCAACCGCCTAGGGCGCACTGCCACCTAGGGCGCAGCCAGGACCGCTGGTTTCCCTACTTTCTGCCGGGAGCTTGTCAGTGCCTCGTTCTTTATAGTCCAGCATGCGGAGGGCGCGCACGGTGACGGCACACTACCACGGCCGCCGAAGCTACATTCACACACACAGAGAGCGGCATGTTTGTGGGCGGTCCGCTCCGTCCCCAGTCTGCCTTCTCTTCCTGGGTCGTTTGTCACTGCTTCCACACTGTCACTGTCAGTGTCCTTCCCAATAACGGGGGAGGTCGTCCCGCCCTGGGGCGGGAACAGTTGACAAGTAACCATACGGATGCCGTCCTCCTGCCTCTACTCGACTCTCACTTGAGCTCTGAGACAGAACAACACACAGGTAGCCATTGGCCACGACCACCACCACAC
Organism: Aquarana catesbeiana; assembly: GCF_042186555.1. Taxonomy (NCBI): domain Eukaryota; kingdom Metazoa; phylum Chordata; class Amphibia; order Anura; family Ranidae; genus Aquarana; species Aquarana catesbeiana. The sequence goes on from NC_133326.1 coordinate 696,763,350, forward strand.
GGAACACCCACCCCTGCTATCGATTGGCCGTGGCACCACAAGCACACACATGATTGGCTGCTCTGACGGGCTGTTTATTGCTGACATAGTATTCCATGCAACGTGCCTGCCTGAGCTCTCTCCTTGTTTTTAAGGGCAGCCCTGAGAAGCTGGCACTAATGGCCAACACAGTGAGTGAAGTTCTTGCACCTGTCACACTCTCCACCACCTACCACACTGGCTCCCCACTTGTCACACTGCCCCCCCACCTGTCATATTGCCCCCCCACCTGCCACACTGCCTCTCCACCTGTTACACACTGTATACACTGCCCCCCACCTGCCACACTGCCCCCCCACCTGTTACACACTGTATACACTGCCCCCCACCTGTCACACTGCCCCCCCACTTGTCATATTGGCCCCCCCCACCTGCCACACTGCCCCCCCAACCTGTTAAACACTGTACACACTGCCCCCCACCTATCACCCCCCACTTGTCACATTAGCCCCCCCACCTGTCATACTAGCCCCCCACTTGTCACACTGCCCCACCTGTTACACACTGCCCCCCCAACCTGTTACACACTGTCCCCCACCTATGACCCCCCACTTGTCACATTGCCCCCCCACCTGCCACACTGCCCCCCCACCTGTCATATTGGCCCCCCACCTGCCACACTGCCCCCCACCTATCACCCCCCCATCTGTTACACACTGTATACACTGCCCCCCACCTGTCACACTGCCCCCCACCTGTTACACACTGTATACACTGCCCCCACCTATCACCCCCCCACTTGTCACATTAGCCCCCCCACCTGTCATACTGGCCCCCCACTTGTCACACTGCCCCACCTGTTACACACTGTCCCCCACCTATCACCCCCCACTTGTCACATTGCCCCCCACCTGTCATATTGCCCCCCCACCTGCCACACTGTGCCCCCCACTTGTCACACTGCCCCCCCACCTGTTACACACTGCCCCCCACCTGTCACGCTCTCCCCCACCTATCACACTGCCCCCCCACCTGTTACACACTGCCCCCCACCTGTCACACTCTCCCCCACCTATCACACTGCCCCTTCCCCACCTGCCACACTGCTGGATTTGGATGTCTCTTTGCTAGACAGGGCTGTCTCTTTGCTGGATTTGGCTGTCTCTGCTGGATTGGGCTGTTTTCTTCTTTTTTTTTTTTTTTGCTGGATTGGGCTGTTTCTTTGACATCTTATGGCATGAATTTTTGCAAATGAAAAGAAATTTAGCAGTTTCATATTTAGATGTTTTAATGTTTTCTACTTTTTTTAAAATGGTAGTTTTAATTTTTTTTTTTTTTTTTTGGGGGGGGGAGGGGGGCGCAAGTAGCTGGTCTTGCCTAGGGTGCAAAATAGTCTAGCACCGGCCCTGAATGGCAGAGCCCACCACATAGCGAGCTCTGTGATGTTTTCCATTAGATCCAGAGGAGGTTTGGGAGCTCCGGACATCACTAAATGTTATCACACCACACATTTAAGGGCCATTACCTCATGGACTTCCTTGCATGCACCAACCCAATGGACTGCCATTGAGAAGGGGGTACTTTACCCGGTTCATCTGGGCTCCTTGGTTTGGGGTGCCCTCCCTTCTTTAGACCCCATATATAAATGTCAGTGTACCGGCCCAATGGCACTAACTTTAACCATTTGGCGCAATTGCCTCAAACGCTATCCCCTTATGTCCCCCTGTTCTCCTCTTGTAAATATATTATTTAACCCTCTCATTCCAGACAGTGTGTCCCTTGGCAGGATTTTTCCTTGGATAAATGTTCATCTCTTCCAGCTCCGGAACCTGGTTCATCCATAACGAGGAAACTGCATACTTTCAACACTTTTATGTGAAACATTTCATTTACCACCACACCTCTTCCACTTCTACCTACAGGTTAGACACTTCTTCCACTCTAAATCGCCATCCCTGACCCTAGATAAGCCAACTACATTTGAATACTTGTGTGTTCAAGGCCCTCATCTACTGCATTTAATTTGCTGTATTTAACATATCCTCCATGAGTCGACTCCAATCACGGAGACATTGCACCATTACATGAGCAGGTGGTCTCATTTAGTGGGCTGTCCTGTCACAATACAGATGTGGGATAGGATTTGGTCCTCTACTTTTCGATCTTCCAAATGTGTCACTCAGAGGGAGACAACCATTATGATTCTCATGTTTTGGTACAGAACGCCTGATGTAATTCATAAGTATGAAATGAGAAAAGTCTGCTGCACCAACCAACCAAAACAAAACAAAAACAAGCAGCCAACACCAACAATTAGACTAATTGTTATGATTAATAATAAGAAGAAAAAGTGTAGCGCTATATTGTGCAAAAGAGGTATGTCACACCTATGTGCATATCAAATACTAAGTCCTGCTAAACCCAGCAGGTAGGCAGGTTATTAGTGGCCTATATATGAAAATCAAGTGATCCACATAGTCATTAGTATTAGCTTATAATATAGTGAAAACATGTGAATGTGTATATACGATAAGAATAATCATAAACCCATAGATTAAAACATATACATATATGTGGTGGGAGTAAATGGTAAGTCCCTGGGGTATTAAACAGTCCGTTCGATTTGACAACGGAATCCTGGACCTTAGATGTAAATATCACAGTAGCATCTATTCCTGTCCTCAATAGATTTTTCCAATGCTTGACCCGGCAAAAAGGTAATGTGGTGAGTCATATGAGCTTGCACCGTTAGATACGGTAAGGTTATAGTTGTCCTCGATCCATAACGAAAGGGTCCTGGAAGGATTCCCAATCCTAGACGGTACCACGGATTCCTCCTCCAGCAAACGTTTTGGGTCTCATGCAATTGAGACGAAGAGATAAGGAGAAAAAAGGCTCCACATAGTGTGAATTCCGGATTACCAGGAAAATTTATTGTATTATAAAAAGATTCCAATAAAAATTTGGGTAAAAACAAAGTAACAAAAGTATATTTAGCGCAGTATACAGATGATCAAGATGGCGTCATACACCCGACGCGTTTCGTCTTAAAAAGACTTCAACTGGGGTAAAGTTGGCCTCTTATCTGCTGCGCTATTTATATGAGAATGCTAAAATTTACATCGGGGACACCTGTGCAGCGTGACTTCCGGGATCGGCATCATGTGAGGGTATCCCTTGGTCAGCTGACTATCAGCTGACTATCCTTCTGACCTATCCTGGAGTTAGAAGTGGTTACAAATCCAAGCCTCCGCCTGATCTCCATATTCGGCCAATTGCAATCAGACTATGAGGACATGCGATAACTACGTCGGAGCGTCTCAGCGCAATGACGTAGATCGCACGTCGCTCATCCATGGCTGCTGGTTGTTTCCTGGTTAGAGCGTCATCACGTATTAACGCGGTGACCTCACGGATCAGGCGTACCTTCTCCTTATCAAAGGAGTGCGTCCCATAGAACACACATCCTATCGCGCATGCGCATCAGCGCGAAACCGAAGGTTCCTCCCCCTTCAGTGTGTCAGCACTTGACGATGCGAACAGGCATCTAATAAAAACGCATCTTATACCACTCCGGCCACTCATCTTACTCTTTGCGTTCAACAAGGCCACCTGATCGTAACCTAGTTAGCCAAAAACACAAAGAGAAAACACAATCATTGGGACCCAGAAGTGGTATAGGCGTACAAACTGTCCAGTCATCGAAGGTGGCTTCTCCCCTAAATCAAAAAACTGTAATAGTCATGTCACACAGGTTCCCCTATGTTTACACATATTACCTCTAATCCTATTTAAAATGATCAAAAAGGAAATACACAAGCAATAAGAATAAAAAACAATTAGAAATAGAAATACATTCTATACTTTGATAAAATGACCATCTAGCTCAAATATATGTCCAAGAGGGGGGACATATATAGCTCATGTTGTGCACCCAAAATTTAGGTATGCTCAAAATAAATACCAAAAAAAAGCATAAAAGTAAAAAATAAAAAATAAAATAAAAATAAAATTACTAATTCCAAAATTTGTAAGAACAGTAGGGATAGCGTTATCAATGGTAAATATACCTAAAAAAAAAATATATATATATATCCATGAATAATACCTGTTGTAACCTGAGTATGGTATCTCTTGTATCTTTTACAGGTTACAGATACTAATAACTTAATTTTGGTCACTGCGGACGTCACGTCCTTATATACATGTATTCCCCAAGCTCAAGGTCTGGAAGCAGTGGAATCGTTCCTCTCGAGAGACAGGAACATTCCCCACACACAGAAAAAGTTCATTATGGACTTACTGAGATTCGCCACAGGTGCTAACTATTTTTGGTATAATGACCAGTTTTATCTGCAAACAAAAGGAGTAGCCATGGGGGCAAAGTTTGCCCCCAGTTTGGCGAATATTTTCATGGCCAAATGGGAGGAGGATGTCATCTATGCCCTCAATCCCCCAGAACTAGTTCTGTGGGTGAGGTACATAGACGACATCCTCCTCCTATGGAGGGGCAGTATGGACTCTTTGGATTCGTTCATTACGACTCTGAATGATAATCAGAGGGGGATCCATCTGACCCATGAAGCCAGTCTGTCTAAGATCCATTTTTTGGATTTAGTGATTATGTCCAACAATGGCCATCTTGATACAAAAACCTATTTTAAGACTACGGACCGCAATGGCTATATTTCGACCGACAGCTGCCATCATCTTTCCGATTACTTTCAGCAGGCAGAGATCTTAAAATCACGGTTTTGTGAAAAGGGATATGATAGCTCTCTAATTACCAAGGAGATTCGACAAGTGGCCCTAATAGATCGTGCCTCTTTGTTGACAGTGCAATCGGAAAGACCAAATAGAACTGCAGACCTTAAACATAAGTGGTCCTTTTTGACAAGTTTTTCCACCCAACATAAACAAGTCAAGGACATTATTAAAAAACACTGGAGAATATTAAAAAGTGACACCATTTTAGGCCCTGTATTACCCGAACAGGCAGCCACCATTTTTAGGGGTGCCCCACCAATTAAAGGACAGATCGCACCAAATGTGATCGATCCCCCAGAGAAAATTTCATTCTTTCATAATATGAAAGGATTTTATCCTTGCCGGAAATGTACTGTTTGTAAATGGAATGTTTGTAAAGCACGTAAAATGGAAACATTTAATTCTACTGTTACGGGGAAAGAATATAGGATGAAGCAGTTTGCTACATGCAAAACCAAACACATTGTATACCTCATCACTTGTCCATGTAAAAGACAATATATTGGTCGGACAATACGCAATTTTACCACAAGAGTAAAAGAACATATCACAGCGATCAAAAAAGGTAAAACAAATCACAGTGTTTCCAAACACTACGCATTACACCATGACCGTAATCCAACAGGAACTACTTTTCAGGTCATAGACAAATTCATACCGCATTGGAGAGGGGAATCCAGCATAAGAGGAGTCTCTAGACTCGAAACGTGGTGGATACATCAAATTAAATGTTATGTACCCCACGGTTTGAACATAGAATGGGACATTAATGCGTTTATCAATCAGTCATAATGCCCTAGGCTAGCCCCCCGGTTCATCCCTATATGTCTAATCCCCAAGTTATTCATGGATATATATATATATATATTTTTTTTAGGTATATTTACCATTGATAACGCTATCCCTACTGTTCTTACAAATTTTGGAATTAGTAATTTTATTTTTTATTTTTTACTTTTATGCTTTTTTTTGGTATTTATTTTGAGCATACCTAAATTTTGGGTGCACAACATGAGCTATATATGTCCCCCCTCTTGGACATATATTTGAGCTAGATGGTCATTTTATCAAAGTATAGAATGTATTTCTATTTCTAATTGTTTTTTATTCTTATTGCTTGTGTATTTCCTTTTTGATCATTTTAAATAGGATTAGAGGTAATATGTGTAAACATAGGGGAACCTGTGTGACATGACTATTACAGTTTTTTGATTTAGGGGAGAAGCCACCTTCGATGACTGGACAGTTTGTACGCCTATACCACTTCTGGGTCCCAATGATTGTGTTTTCTCTTTGTGTTTTTGGCTAACTAGGTTACGATCAGGTGGCCTTGTTGAACGCAAAGAGTAAGATGAGTGGCCGGAGTGGTATAAGATGCGTTTTTATTAGATGCCTGTTCGCATCGTCAAGTGCTGACACACTGAAGGGGGAGGAACCTTCGGTTTCGTGCTGATGCGCATGCGCGATAGGATGTGTGTTCTATGGGAGCACTCCTTTGATAAGGAGAAGGTACGCCTGATCCGTGAGGTCACCGCGTTAATACGTGATGACGCTCTAACCAGGAAACAACCAGCAGCCATGGATGAGCGACGTGCGATCTACGTCATTGCGCTGAGACGCTCCGACGTAGTTATTGCATGTCCTCATAGTCTGATTGCAATTGGCCGAATATGGAGATCAGGCGGAGGCTTGGATTTGTAACCACTTCTAACTCCAGGATAGGTCAGAAGGATAGTCAGCTGATAGTCAGCTGACCAAGGGATACCCTCACATGATGCCGATCCCGGAAGTCACGCTGCACAGGTGTCCCCGATGTAAATTTTAGCATTATCATATAAATAGCGCAGCAGATAAGAGGCCAACTTTACCCCAGTTGAAGTCTTTTTAAGACGAAACGCGTCGGGTGTATGACGCCATCTTGATCATCTGTATACTGCGCTAAATATACTTTTGTTACTTTGTTTTTACCCGAATTTTTATTGGAATCTTTTTATAATACAATAAATTTTCCTGGTAATCCGGAATTCACACTATGTGGAGCCTTTTTTCTCCTTATCTCTTCGTCTCAATTGCATGAGACCCAAAACGTTCGCTGGAGGAGGAATCCGTGGTACCGTCTAGGATTGGGAATCCTTCCAGGACCCTTTCGTTATGGATCGAGGACAACTATAACCTTACCGTATCTAACGGTGCAAGCTCATATGACTCACCGCCAACGGCCTGTGAGTCCACCACGTCCGGTAAGGGCATTTTACATTACCTTTTTGCCGGGTCAAGCATTGGAAAAATCTATTGAGGACAGGAATAGATGCTACTGTGATATTTACATCTAAGGTCCAGGATTCCATTGTCAAATCGAACGGACTGTTTAATACCCCAGGGACTTACCATTTACTCCCACCACATATATGTATATGTTTTAATCTATGGGTTTATGATTATTCTTATCGTATATACACATTCACATGTTTTCACTATATTATAAGCTGATACTAATGACTATGTGGATCACTTGATTTTCATATATAGGCCACTAATAACCTGCCTACCTGCTGGGTTTAGCAGGACTTAGTATTTGATATGCACATAGGTGTGACATACCTCTTTTGCACAATATAGCGCTACACTTTTTCTTCTTATTATTAATCATAACAATTAGTCTAATTGTTGGTGTTGGCTGCTTGTTTTTGTTTTGTTTTGGTTGGTTGGCGCAGCAGACTTTTCTCATTTCATACTTATGAATTACATCAGGCGTTCTGTACCAAAACATGAGAATCATAATGGTTGTCTCCCTCTGAGTGACACATTTGGAAGATCGAAAAGTAGAGGACCAAATCCTATCTCACATCTGTATTGTGACAGGACAGCCCACTAAATGAGACCACCTGCTCATGTAATGGTGCAATGTCTCCGTGATTGGAGTCGACTCATGGAGGATATGTTAAATACAGCAAATTAAATGCAGTAGATGAGGGCCTTGAACACACAAGTATTCAAATGTAGTTGGCTTATCTAGGGTCAGGGATGGCGATTTAGAGTGGAAGAAGTGTCTAACCTGTAGGTAGAAGTGGAAGAGGTGTGGTGGTATTTGATATGCACATAGGTGTGACATACCTCTTTTGCACAATATAGCGCTACACTTTTTCTTCTTAATATTAATTCATAAGTATGACCCCTCAGTTCCACAGCATTGCTGGCGGTGTGGAACTGATATTGGCTCCCTGTTTTACATCTTTTGGCAAAGCTCCTTGATTCAACCCTTTTGGTGTGATGTACATTTCCTTATACAAAAGATGACTGGGGTGTCCCTTCTGATGGATCCTTTGATTTACCTATTGGGTCTCCCTCCTTCAGGGGTATCTAAAAAGACAAATAAACTGATATCTTATATATTACTAGCTGCCAGGAGGCTTATTCCATTGTTCTGGTTATCCAATACACCTCCTCCATGGTCCAGATTTCTACATTTGGTGGCTGAGATTCAGACAATGGAGTTTTTGACGGCCTCGGTACATGACTACATTCCCCAATTTAATAAAATATGGGAACCGTGGGACCTTTTGGAATTCGGGACCCCCGTGCTTCCCGAGCACGCCCTAATCTCATATTGATTCTCAAGGTTCTACACACATGTGCCTAATTTCTGTGAACACTTTCTTATTACTTATACTTGTTACTTTCCATTTTGCTTTTCTTTCTTTTTTTTGTTATGATTGTTTATAATACACTTGTATTGCTAATGTAATGTTCATTTTGTTACAATTTTGTACTTGTTCTTTGATATGCCAATAAAAATACAATTTAAAAAAAAAACTGAAGGAGTCAGCATAGATAGACTCCAGAGAGCTGTTCCTCACTGTAAACTGTCATGGTCATCACACCATTCATCGAGGAAGGGGCAGAGACCAGTACGTACAGTGACCCCCTTACTGCCACCCAGCCGGCCACGCTCGGCAAAGACCCACCTGTATGTATTTTACTCTCAGTATAAATACAGCTGTTCTGTTAAGCCCTCAGAGGTTTATTAGAGAACCTTAGTGAACAAGCAGCATCATGAAGGCCAAGGAACACACCAGACAGCTCAGGGATAAAGTTATGGAGAAGTTTAAAGCAGGGTTAGGTAAAAAAAAATATCCCAAGCATTGAACATCTCACGGAGCACTGTTTAATCTAGCATTCGAAAATGGAAAGAGTATGGTACAACTGCAAACCCACCAAGACTTGGCCATCCACCCAAACTAATAGGCTGGGCAATGAGAGCATTAATCAGAGAAGCAGCCAAGAGGCCCATGGTAACTCTGGAGGACCTGCAGAGATCCACAGCTCACCCAGAAGAATCTGTCCACAGGACAACTATTAGTTGTGCACTCCACAAACCTGGCCTTTATGGAAGAGTTGAAAGAAAGCCATAAGAAGTCCTGTTTGCAGTTTGTAAAAAGCAATGTGGAGGACACAGCAAACATGTGGAAGAAGGTGCTTTGGTCAGATGTGACCAAAATTGAACTTTTTGACCTAAAAGCAAAACACCCTAAATTCACAATCCCCACCATGAAACATGGTGGTGGCAGCATCATAATGTGGGGATGCTTTTCTTCAGCAGGGACATGAAAGCTGGTCAGTGATAATGGGAAGATGGGTATAGCCAAATACAAGGCAATCTTAGAAGAAAACCTGTTAGAATCTGCAAAAGACTTGAGACTGGGGTGGAGGTTCACCTTCCAGCAGGCCACGACCCTAAACATACATTCAGAGCTACAACGGAATGGAATATATCAAAGCATATTCATGTGTTAGAATGGCCCAGTCAAAGTCCAGACCTAAATCCAATTGAGAATCCGTGGCAAGACTTGAAAATTTCTGTTCACAGATGCTCTCCATCCAATGACAGAGCTTGAGCTATTTTACAAGGAAGAATGGGCAAAAATGTCATTCTTTAGATATGCAAAGCTGTTAGAGACATACCCAAAAAGACTTGCAGCTGTAATTGCAGAGAAAGGTGGTTCTATAAAGTATTGACTCTGGGGGGCTGAATACAAATGCACACCACACTTTTCAGATATTTATTTGTAAAAATATATATATATATATATATATATATATATATATATATAATTTTCCTTCCATTTCACAATTAAGCGCCACTTTGTGTTGGTCTATCATATAAAATCCCAATAAAATATATTTACGTTTTTGGTTGTAACATGACAAAATGTGGAAAATGTCAAGGGTTATGAATACATTTTCAAGGCATTGTATGTTAACCCCTGCTTACCTGAAGGATACGAAACATTTATTACAAATTCTAAATAATATTCCTCTAGATGATGCCCGATATTATTTCGTTACTGCAGATGTTAGTTCTTTATATATGAATCTAGCACACTCGCAGGCTAAACAATCAGTTAAATGGCCACTAAACAGTTCTATGTTGGAGAAGAAACATCAGAGATATTTATTGGAATGTCTTGATTTTGAACTCCTACACAATTATTTCTGGTAAAATAATAGGTATTTTCTGCAAACTACAGGGGTTGCGATGGGAGCACGCTTCACTCCCAGTGTTGCTAACTTGGCACACTCTGTTTTTGGCACACTGGGAAACTGAGGTGATATTCACCAGTAAGCCCTGTAAGCTGATATGCTATAAAAGGTTTATAGATGACCTGTTCATGATTTGGAGGGGGGCAAGGCCGGTCTCCTCTTCTTCATGGACAGGTTAAATATGAATAATAAAAATATTGTGTTGTCGTGGAAGTATGATAAGCATGCCATGGTATTTTTAGATTTAGAAATCTGTTTTCAGGATGGAGTGATCATTACGAGGATATTATTGTAAACCTATGGACAGAAATGGTTATATTGTCACAGATAGTTGCCATCACAAACCCTGGCTCTTGAATGTTCTCAAGGGATAGTTTGTACGCCTAAGGCATCACTGTACTACAGAGAACAATTTTACAGCTCAAGCATCTTCATTTGAAAAAGTTTGACCAAAAAGGTTATGAGAGTACCTATATAAAAAAGGAGATAGAAGCAGTCAAAAATATGCAGAGGAATGATTTGATTAAAACAAAAGAGGTGGTATTCGGTAGGACGGAAGAGGAATTTAGGCTCTTAATGGATTTAAATGCACAAAGTAAAAAGGCGGAAAAGATTTAGGGTATTAGGGATGTATTACCGACCCATCCTAAATTTGTATCTAAAAAAGACCCACATTTGAGGCAGATACTAGCACCGGGGATCTTGGATCCCCCTATTAATAAGATAAATACTCTTACTTTGGCACTTACAGGGTTTTTCTCATGTGGTAGTTGCTTGGCTTGTAGAACAACTAGAGGCCATAATTTTAGAAAGAGAAAGGATTTTGTGGCAACAGCCACAGGGAAGGTTATCAAAAAAAAGGAGTTTATAAAATGTTCATCAGAAGGGGTGGTATATATGCTGGAGTGCCAATGTAAAACTCAGTATGTAGGTCAGACATCCAGACCCTTATAGGTGAGGATACGTGAACATCTAAATAACATTAAAAAAGGTAAAAAGGACCATAGTGTTTTGTTAATAAGCACCCCCCATCATGTCTGGGAGGACAACAAGGAGAGGCAAATGTTCCCATGGCACTGTGAGAGGGGGCCAGCAGCGTATGTGTCCACAGGTAAAGGTGGATGTGGTCAGTCCTCAGGCAGGGCATCATTTCCTCTGTTTAGTGATGTTGCCCATGCTATCCAGCCACAGCATGCACAGGAGGTGGTAGACTGGCTTACCAAATCATCCTCATTCTCCTCATCCTCTGTCACCCAAGCAGAGACTAGTGCACAGTCCACTGCAGCTGCCAGAGTGGCTAAACCTTCCTCCTTGTCCACAGCTATTCCTGCCATAGCCCCAGCATCAGGCATGGATGAGTAAGCTTAGTTATTTGAACACAGCGTCAGCCACTTTTTCCTTGACAATGCACAGCCATTTCTCGATTCAGATGTTGGTTCTGAGGTTGAGGAAGGCAGGAGCATGAGCCTACAGAGAGGGGAGGAGACTGGTACACAAATTGACAGACATGTTCCCCCAACCGCTGTATATTGCCAAGTTGGCTCCAGTGGTAATGAGAATGGAGGAGATGATGATGATGAGGTCACTGACATGACTTGAGTGCTGGATAGAGCAGAGGAGGAAAGTGAGGGTGAGGCACAACCCCAACGAGGCAGCCATCATGGAAGAGTAGAAAGCAGCTACCCTATTCCATCACATTGTGGAGCTGTTATCTCCCGGTCCACTCCCAACAGCTCGGCTGTCTGGGCCTTTTTTAGCACATGTGCAGCTGATCACACTTGGCAAAAGCAACAGCCATTTTACTACCACGTGCTTGACAAGGCATTTAACTTCCCACCATTCAGCCCTTTGGCAAGAGCACCTGAAAGTCACACAAAAGGGGAACAATTCTGTTCCTCCTCCTTACTCACCTCAGTCTGCCCCCGCTATACCTCATGACCTCCCAGCAGCCTCCGCGGTCAGGAATAATGGTATAGCGCAGGGTGTCCCAGGTCATTGCAGCACATCTGCCAGTAGCACACCACCAGCTGTAGACTATAGCCGGCAAATTTCTCTGCCCAATCTGCTGCAGCAAAAAAAAAATATATAGTCACTGTCACCCACATGCAAGCTTGTCAAAGCTGCTGGCTCTACAACTTCTGCCTTTCCATTTGGTGATTTCTGCCACCTTCCATGAATTTTGTGAATGTGCCCAATCACAATGGCAGGTTCCCAGTTGCTATTTATTTTCACATAAGGCCATTCCAGCTCTGTACCATCATGTGGAAGACAATGTTGTGGAATCGTTGGGCAAGGCAGTCAGCCAAAAAGTCCATGTTACTGCTGACACGTGGCCTAGCAAGCATGGTCAGGGATGATATATTTTGTTCACAGCACACTGGGTAACTCTGCTTGCAACTCGTGCCACCACATTTCCATACAGCTAGTGGTGATAATGCAAGATTTGTCAGCTCTACCGCCTCCTGCTCCACCTCCTCCATGCCCTCCTCTTCCAAATTGTCATATGAACTACAAGTACCCCCTAAGCATTCAAGGGGCTATTCAATGAGTCAAGCTGAAAGGTGCCATGCAGTGCTTCAGCTGGTGTGTCTAGGGGACAGGTAACACACTGGAGCAGAGATTCTTGCAGCTCTGCAGGCCACAGGCCCAGAGGTGGTTCATGCCTCGCCAGCTGGAGCCAGGAATGATGGTATGCGATAATGGCACAAACCACCTGTCTGCCCTTAGTTGACACATGTGCCATGCCTGGCACATGTCCTCAATTTGGTGGTGCAGCGTTTCTTAAATAGGTACCCAGGGTTGGATGATCTGCTAAAGCAGGTCACAAGAGCCTGCTGGCATTTCAGGTGCTTGATTGGCTGAAATTCCACAGAAATTTCACATTCCTGTAAACAGCCTGTGTGAGTATGGCACAAGGACAGGCTCAGGCCGGCTCAGCTTTTTTTCCCACGCCAATGGCTGCTTGCAAAGGTTGTATGCGCTGTACTGTCACCATTTGAGGAGGCCATAAGGATGGTGAGCTGTGGAAATGCATGCATCAGTGACACAAGCCCTGTTGTGTTCCATTATGGACAGGGCACTCGAGGCAGAGCAGCAGGAAGATGAGGAGGACTTCCTTTCCTCTCAAGGCCCACATTATGAAGACACCATTGTTCCTACGCCACAAAACACGCAAGAGGAGAAGGAGGAGGAAGAGGAGGACGACGATTCTGTCAGTTTTGGCGGCATTGAAGCAGAGGAAGACATACGTCAAACAATAAGAGATGGTTTTTCATCCCCAGAACCCTTGGGAGAAGTACGTGGCTGGGAGGAGGCAGTTTCAGATACTATAAACCTCAGTGATCCCGAGGAGTCTGCTTCTCATGCCTCCGCAAATTTGTGGTGCATGGGCTCCCTCATGCTTCAAAGCCTGCGAAAGGACCCAAGAATACATAAAGGAGAAGGATCACTATTATTTGGCAACCCTCCTTGACTACCATTACAAGGGCAAAGTCTCAGAACTTATCCCGTCCCCACAGAGTGTTGAAGATGAAATCTCTTGAGGACACCTTAAAGAGGAGTTGATCTAACACTTTTCCTGACTCTGGTAGGCTACAGTGTCATGGAAAACTTAGTTTTGCGGCTTCTGTTGGTCAAGAGAGGAGCAGTTGAGAAGGCGGCCGCAAAAATGATGCACTTTCTGTTGGTCAAGGGAGGAGTGGTTAAGAAGGCAGCCACCAAAGTGATGCACTTTACAATTTTTGTAGTCCTCACTGCCCAAGCCTGTCAGCTTCCTCATCCCATCACAGCATCTGCATCACATGGTGGACAATTATCTAGGGGCAAAAACAGAGATGGAGAGCTTTCCAGGCAACAATCCCCTCGTTTACTGGGTCATGAGAATAGACCACTGGCCAGAACTTGCCCAGTATGCAATTGAGCTGCTGGGATGCCCTGCATCCAGCATGCTTTCTGAATGGGCATTCAGTGCTGCTGGAGGTTTTGTTACTGATAATAGAAAACGTCTGTCCACAGACTCCATGGACCATCTGACATTTATCAAAATGAATTAGTCCTGGATTACCAGCAGCTATGAAGCCCCTGATGCCGATGTCGCTGATTAAGTAGTTTTGGGATGTAGAATTTCTGCAGGACTTCTAGGCTGCCTAGCATTGTGGGTGTTGATTTCATCTGGAAGAATTTTATTTGATGTAGGTTTCATGGACACAATTAACACCCAAAGACCAATTTTTCTGCACCTGTTTGACAGGTGCATATCATTTAAATTTTTGACCGCAAGGCCAATTCTTGCTTTCACCAAGAGTACCTCTATAGGGTTATGGTGTGAAGTTGTCACTGACACCCAAAGACCAATTTTTCGGCAACTGTTCAACAGGAGCATATCATTGCAATTTTGACAGTAAGGCCAATTCTTGCTTTCATCAAGAGTACTTTTATAGGGTTACAGTGTGAAGGCACTACCGACAGCCAAAGTCCAATTTTTCCATATATGTTACTTCTATCCAAAGTCTGTGAAAGAGACACTAGAGTTTATCCAAAAAATCTCTAATCTTAATCCCAGTGCACTACATTGTGGACTCATCATACAGACTGGCTCCCCAAGCCATTGCTACAAAATAAAGAAAGCTTGCAGGGAAAAACATATTTTTTTGACTTTATAAATGCAACTATTGTTGCAGCAGCTTCTATACATAGTACAGATGTGCCACCTTACAGGTAGACTAAGGGGACCCCCCCAGGCACTATATTGAATTACAATTTTCATTATTTATGCTTTCACTTTAAGCATCAATAAATCACTGCTCATTTAAAAATAATGTTTTGTACAAACTTTTTTCATTGATACATGTCCCCCAGGGCAGTACCCAGACCCCCATAACCATTGTATGCCCAATTACTTGCATATAAGCCTTAGGCACTTTTAAGTTTTCCAGTTCAGGTTCCATAGACTTCAATGGGGTTCGTTATTCGTATAAGGGGTACCCATCCTTCCTTTTACTTTTTAACAATGCATTTATAATTTGGATACAATGAGATAGACTTGATATTAAAGTATTCTCAAAACAGTGCAAGTACCTTACACTTTAATACCAAATCTACCTTGTAGCCTGCCTGGTGGTATGATTGTGTCAGATTTTTTTATCTCAAAGCGGTACATTGCTTTGCATAGAAATTTGGCGTTTTGTATTGTAGGCCTGTAATTCTTAGTAATAACACACTTAAATCTGTCCAAACAAGAGTCTAGTAGACATCCCAGGTGTGATAAAGTTTGAAACACAAAATCATAAATTATAATATAATAGATAATTATAAATAATTATAAAAAATAATAATATAATAATAATAAAAATGAATTTCCTCACAAATCACTATTGCTCAATTCTGCAAGTGTTCTAATTTACTATCACTGTTTTCTAGCTGGTCTAACACCACTTTTGACATAAAGGGACCCTTTTTGGTTGCCATGGACAATCTCTAGTTTCCAGGCAGAAAGAACAGTATATATAATATAAAAGTGCATGCAGGGCACTGGACAAAGCACTAGTGACAAAAGGGATGTGAAATGATTTGATACAGTAATGTAATCTGTAAAATTGCAGTGTACTGTATCTGTTATGTTTTGTGTACTTATTGAATTTGCCGATGTGCTCCGCCCCTATGCGTCGCGACTCTTGCAGGAAACGGAGCCCAGAACAGTAAGACATTGGGTGGAGGACACAGCCTGTGGACACAGCAGGGGGACATCGTAGGATCCTGGTGACAAGGTAGGTAACTTGTACCAGGATTCTACAATGCAATCAAGAGTGTGGCTCGGGGGTTACCGCTAATGGTACTGAAATGTGACCCCGAGCCACACTCGGGAATAGCACAAGAAGGGTTAAAGTTGGTGGTTTTGACCTAAAATTCTAAATAAAATAAGTTGGGAGGAGCAAAAAGTGAGCACATCCTATAGTTTATCTCATGGTCCTTGCCAAAGGTGAAAAGGTGAGGGTTAGACTGAGAAGTTTCCTAAAGTTAGAGGAGACAAATGTATGCAATACAATGACCTATACACAAACATAAAACAGTGGATCCCTGTATGAGTCAAGTTTATTTTGCACACATAGGGAATCAAATGGAGAACGCGGTTTACTAAAGAGCTCAACCTTAATAAGGTTCAGAAGCCTAGGGACAAAACATACAAAAAGAAGACCGTTGAGTTTTGAATGTCAATAGCAGTGGCTGACAAATGAAAGGGATAATATTGCTAAGAAGGTTCCAGTAAGGAATTTTAATTAAAAAGTAAATAAAAACCCAGAGATCAAGAAATCTCTAGTGAACATAATACAGAGTTAATATTTACAAAAAAGGATTTAGACAATACAGTGGGGATGGGAACCAGGGAAAGAGGATAGGTTGAACTTTAATTTTAGGTCAAAAACTACTAAACATACCCATCCTTTCTATTACATCTTTATAATGTATTTATAATTTGAATACAATGAGGTAGACTTGGTATTAGTGATGAATACTCACACTTGCTCTCAAAACAGTGCAAGTACCTAACACTTTAATACCAAATCTACCTCATTGTATCCAAATTATAATAATATGTAGGGAAGAGCAGTACCCCTTTTAAATGTAGTGGATTGGACCTAAAATTAAAAATTAAAAAAGTTGGGTGAGGCAAAAAGTGAAGACATCCTGTAGTTTTTCTCATGTTCCTTGCAAGAGGTGAAAAAAGTGAGGGTTGGACTGAGTAGTTTCCCCCAAACTGAGAAGAAAATTGTTGTTTTCTATACAATAACCCATACACAGAAATAAATCAGAGGATCCCTGTATGACTCAAGTTAATAGTATTTTACACATCTAGGAGATCAAATGAAGAACACAGCCTTAATAAGGTTCATAAGCCTAAAGCCTAGTACATACCACTAGTATTTTTTCGTTCAACCCGAAAAAACGTACAGCTCAGGTTGGAGCTGCTGTACTAACAATCCAATGTTAGTACAGTGATCTCCCCTGCTGTGCTATTGTGTTCTGACAGGGGGATGCACCCCCCGCCAAAACACTCCGGTCAGTGCTCTCAGCAACTGCTGGTTTTCAAGCAGGATGGTGGGCTTCTGTTGGACCATCTGCCATACACACGTTTTTTAATTGAACCGGCCGATGCCGACCAATATTTGGCCCATGTGTACTAGGCTTAAGGATGATACACACGGAGAGGAGACTGTTGAGTTTTTAACCGCCTGCCAACCAGCCGCCATCATTATGCGGCGGCAGGTCAGCAGGATCCCACGAACCGTCGTAGCTATACGTCGGCTCGCAGGATCGGGATAGCAGGCGCTCATCCATCGGCCACGAGCGATTGCGAGCACGAGGGACAGAACACGGAAGTGTGTGTGTAAACACACAAATCTGTGTTTTGTTCTGAGAGGAATGACAGATCGCGTGTTCATATTAGCTAAGAACCACGATCTGTCACTTTCCCTAGTCAGTCCACTCCCCTTCAGTTAGAATCACCTCCCAGGGAACACAGTTAACCCCTTGATTGCCCCCTAGTGTTAACCCCTTCACTGCCAGTGACATTTTTACAGTAATCAATGCATTTTTATAGCACTGGTTGCTGTATAAAAGCCAATTGGTTGCTGTATAAAAGCCAATGGTCCCAAAAATGTGTCAAAATTGTCCGATGTGTCCGCTATAATGTCGCAGTCATGATAAAAATTGCAGATCGTCGCCATTACTAGTAAAAATAACTTTTGCGCAAACCAATCAATATACACTTATTGTGCTTTTTTTTACCAAAAATATGTAGAAGAATACCTATCGGCCTAAACTGAGCAAAAAATAGCTTTTTTAAAAAAAAAATGGGGATATTTATTACAGCAAAAGTACAAAATATTGTTCTTTTTCAAAATTGTCGCTCTTTTTTTGTTTATAGTGCAAAAAATAAAAACCGCAGAGGCGATCAAATACCACCAAAAGAAAGCTCTATTTGTGGGAAAAAAAGGAAGTCAATTTTGTTTGGGTGCAACATCGCACGACTGCGCAATTGTCAGTTAAAGCGACGCAGTGCCGATTCGCAAAAAAATGGCCCAGTCATTCTGCAGCCAAATCTTCCGGGGCTGAAGTGGTTAATGTCATATCCGATCAGCCCCTAACCTGTCCACCTTTAGGAGATGAAAGCTGAAAACTCACTTATTCAGGAAAGCCTATCCCACACCCACCTAACAACTGTCCCCGAGCCACCCCCATCAAATAATTCCTCACATCTATTACCTTTTGTACTACCACCCCTTCCCTTTAGAATGTAAGCTCTTCGAGCAGGGCCCCCCTGTCCCATTTGTATTGAACTGTACTGTAATTGTGCTGTCTCCCCTCTACATTGTAAAGCACTGAGTAAGCTGTTAGCGCTATATAAATCGTGTATAATAATTAGCAGTGGCTGGCGAGTAAAAAGGGATATTGCTAGGAAAGGTCCAGTAAGTAACTAAAAACCCATTCTTAGATCAAGAAATCTCTAGAGGTCATAAAGAAGAAATTTTAACAAAAACAAAACTCAGTTTAAGTGGAGTTGTAAGAGGTACCATGGAATGAAGGTCTGAAGGGTGTTTAGGCCTTTTTTAGGAACCTAATTTGGGAAATTGATCTCTAGTATCAATTTATTATTAAGCATCGCTTCAGTAGGGTAGAAGTCTAAATTTTGGAGACCAGTGCACACCAAGTTCTCTACAAGTTTAAACAGATATATTTTAATAATTTAAGTTTTACCAAAGGTTTTGAATAAAACGCCTTTTGTTAATATACAACATCTTTATATTGTCCTTGATTTCTTTATTCCTCAAGCTGTATATGAAAGGGTTTACAAAGGGAGTGAAAACCGTGTACAACAAGGACATTATCTTATTGATCATTTGTGATTGTCCTTTCTTTGGCATCAGATATGCAGCAATTAGGGTTCCATAAAATATAAACACAACAGTGAGATGGGAGCTACAAGTGGAAAAGGATTTGAGTCTTCCAGAAAAGGAGGACATCTTTAATATTGTTAAAACAATGTAAGTATATGAAACCACTATCACTAGGAAGGGTAATATTAGCACAGGAAAGGACAACAAGGTGGCTTCTATTTGAACTTTGGATGTATCTGAACAGGAAAGTTCCACAAGAGGATTGAAATCACAAAATAAATAGTCAATAACATTCGATCCACAGAATTCTAGCTGACATATGCTGAGTGTTGGTATTAATGCCATAGAACAGCTGAAAATCCAGGATGCAAGAACTAGTTTAATGCAAAGTGTTTGTTTCATAATGGAGGAATAATGCAGAGGAGAGCAGATGGCTAGATAGCGGTCATAGGACATCACTGTCAGAAGGTAACATTCAAATGATTCTATTGTGCTAAATACATAAAATTGAGTGATGCAACCGGAAAAAAATATGGAGGTCCTCTCTTGTAGAACAATATGTAACATGTTAGGAGCAATATCTGTGGTCAGTATGATGTCAGATATAGAGAGTTGGGAGAGGAAGAAGTACATAGGAGAATGAAGGGTCTTGCTGTAATATACCAACATGATGATCAAAAGGTTTCCAAATATTGTTACAATATATATAATGAGGACCAAGGTGAAAATCACCAGATTAAATACAGCATTGCTGTTAAATCCCAAAAAGATGAATTTGTTGACATTACCTGTATGTGTGGTCTGTGTGAAAGCAAAAAAAGATGTATATAACTTTTTATGTATATGTAACATAGCAGGAAAAATGCATGTTGACTTTGCAAAATGATTGATAGCAAATAATGTGATCCTGTAACTTTGACTACCCTTTGAATACAGCTTGGGAAATGGGAAATTAAAAAAGAACACCATTTTTGTTTTTCTAACACATATTTGGTTGATTGAAGTGATCTTGGCTTCATCTTATTTAATAAACTCAGTGAATGTTTTCTTTGCTAATTGGACAGTCTTTATTTGTTTAGTTAATTTACCATATAAGAAAAATGACATGAACATTGAGAAGAAGTGGAACTCTGGGCAAATAAAAAGTTACATATGTAAAAAAAAAGCTTTGCAAAAATACATTTACATAGCAAAAAGAAGGTTAATATATATATATATATATATATATATATATATATATATATATATATATATATATATATATATATATATATATATATATATATATATATATATATATATATATATATATAGCCTTGCAAAAGTATTCACCCCCTTGGCATTTTTGTGTTTTGTTGCCTCACAACCTGGAATTAACATGGATTGTTTGAGGATTTGCATCATTTAATTAACAGAACATGCCCACAACTTTGAAGATGTTTTTTTTTTTTATTGTGAAGCAAACAACAAATAGGACAAAATAACAGAAAAAGTCAATGTGCATAACTATTCACCCCCCTAAAGTCAATACTTTGTAGAGCCACCTTTTGCGGCTATTACAGCTTCAAGTCACTTTGGATAAGTCTCTGTGAGCTTGCCACATCTTACCACTGAGATTTTTTCCCATTTCTCCATGCAAAACTGCTCCAGCTCCTTCAAGTTGGATGGTTTGCACTTGTGAATAGCAATCTTTAAGTCTGACCACAGATTTTCTATTGGATTGAGGTCTGGGCTTTGACTAGGCCATTCCAACACATTTACATGTTTCCCCTTAAACCACTCAAGTGCTGCTTTAGCAGTGTGTTTGGGGTCATTGTCCTGCTGGAAGGTGAACCTTCATCCTAGCCTCAAATCACACACAGAGTGGTACAGGTTTTGCTCAAGAATATTCCTGTATTTAGCACCATCCATCTTTCCCTCAACTCTGACAAGTTTCCCAGTCCTGACTGCTGAAAAACATCCCCACAGCATGATTATGCCACCACCATGTTTCACTGTGGGGATGGTGTTCTTTGGGGGATGTGATGTGTTGGGTTTGCGCCAGACATAGCGTTTTCTTTAATGGCCAAAAAGTTCAATTTTAGTCTCATCAGACCAGAGCATCTTCCTCCATACATTTTGGGAGTCTCCCACATGCCTTTTCGCAAATTCAAATTGTGACATTTTGTTTTTTGCTGAAAGTAATGGCTTTCTTCTGGCCACTCTGCCATAAAGCCCAACTCTATGGAACGTGCAGATTATTGTCGTCCTATGTACAGATTCTCCAGTCTCTGCTGTGGAACTCTGCAGCTCCTCCAGGGTTACCTTAGGTCTGTGTGCTGCCTCTCTGATTAATGCTCTCCTTGCCCTGTCCGTCAGTTTTGGTGTGCAGTCGTCTCTTGGCAGGTTTGCTGCTGTGCCATGTTTTTTCCATTTGGTTAGGATAGATTTGATGGTGCTCCTAGGGATCATCAATGATTTGGATATTTTTTTATAACCTAACCCTGACTTGTACTTCTCAACAACATTGTCACTTACTTGTTTGGAGAGTTCCTTGGTCTTCATGGCAGTGTTTGGTTAGTGGTGCCTCTTGCTTTGGTGTTGCAGCCTCTGAGCCTTTCAAAATGGTGTGTATATGTAATAACAGGTCATGTGACACTTAGATTGCAAACATGTGGACATCATTTCACTAATTGTGTGACTTCTAAAGGTAATTGGTTGCACCAGAGCTTTTTATGGGCTTCATAACAAAGGGGGTGAATACATACGCACATGGCAATTATCAGTTTTTTATTTCTGAAAAATTGTTTTATGTATATATTTTTCTAATTTTACTTCACCAACTTAGAGTATTGTGAACTAAAGGCTGTAATGTAACAAAATAGGTAAAAAGTCAAGGGGGTGAATACTTTTGCAAGGCACTGTATATATATATATATATATATACACTTTAGGCATACTTTCATTTTAATGCCATTTGTGGAAAACTATGCTATACAATGCAAAGAAGACTTTTAGATCAAGCTATAAAATGTCTCATTTGTCATAATGATTATTATTTCAATTAATTAAAACATTATAGCTTGGTGAATTTAGTTTGAAATTTAAAAAAAAATACTTACTCTATTTGCTAATGATCTCTGATCAAAACCCATATTTTTTTTGATAATTTAACTTAATATTAAATAAACAAACAAAAAACAATGTAGATTCTTTTTTCTTTTTTTTGATAATAGAAAATTAAAGTGCCAATATTAAAAGTGTAACAATATTACATGATTTTCCCCGTGAGAGAGTTGTCTACCAGTTTTTCTATTGAGTATGGAAAAAAGCAGAATGTCATAAATGAAAATAAATGGAAATAATAATAAAAAAACAAAAACAAAAACAAAGGGAGTGAAATTATTTCACCAGTGTAATAGAAAGAGAGGGAGAGATAAAGTAATAATAAGTATCTTATATATCTATTGTAAGTGTAAAGCATATGATGTGTATCGGTGGATAAGCTCAGTTGACTGAACAGGAAACCTTTTTTCACACAAACATTTATATGTTTCTTTGCAGATTAAAGATTCCATAGAGAGTAAGTAAGATCTCTGTGGGTTTATGTTTGTGACTGTAATAAAAATATGTATTTTTTTCAAAATACAATACTCAATACAATACTAGTAAATAATTGCTCAGAAACTATTTAAAGTTAAAGGAAAGCTAGAGTTAAGCTTTAAAGCCTAACTTCAGCTTTCCTTTCACTTTATTTACACTATATTACCAAAAGTATTGGGACATCTTCCTTTACACGCACATGGACTTTAACAGCATCCCAGTCTTAGTCCGTAGGGTTCAATATTGACTTGGCCCACCCTTTGCAGCTATAACAACTTTAACTCTTCTGGGAAGGCTGTCCACAAGGTTTAGGAGTGTGTCCTTGGGAATGTTTGACCATTCTCCCAGAAGCACATTTGTGAGGCCAGGCACTGATGTTGGACAAGAGGGTCTGGCTCTCAGTCTCCATTATAATTCATCCCAAAAGTGTTCTATTAGGTTGAGGTAAGGCTAATGAGTCAAATCCTCTCTGGTAGACAATTTCTCTAAGAGAGCCTATAGGGTCTGATTGTTGAGAAGTGCAGAAGGGGACTCTTGTGAGGGCAATACAGTATGGGTAGTACTCACTGTGGAAGCCATTAGTGCTGCTGTGATTAGTGGCATACCTGTTCAGAGGTTCTGATGCTGGGAGGTCTGGGAGCACAATGAAGCACCGTACCTTGCCAATGTGTGGAGTGGTAGCCGCCAACCCACTCCCTAGGGCTGCAGGGAGATGTAAGGGAGAGTGAGTGGGGTAGGCAAGGAGAGAGGTAGCTTGGTGGTGAAAATGGTGGCATGTCATTGCCATGATCAGACCTCTCTCTTTCCCCTTCAGATGCAGGCAGGATGAGCTCAGTCCTTGCAGCCATCTTGGTTGGGTCCGGGGTAGAGGTGGCCGGGTGCACCAGGATCAGGAACTGCTCCATGGAGGCATTAGGATCAAGACAATTGTGGTACCACTTCCCTGTCTTGCAGAATGACTTGGGGAGAAGGAAATGTGGGGTAAGTCTGATCAATGAAGCTGCAGGAGGGCCTCGGGCCGGGAGCTCAGAGACCACACCCCTATCCATTTAGGGCTTCCTTTTTCATAGAGTGCGGAAAGACAAATTTTACATTTTTATGCACACTTTTAAAAAACTTTTCAGAATGTCTACTTTTTGGGAAAGCGGGAGAACAAGAAGATTGCACCTTACAATTAATTTTTTTTTTTTTTACACACAGCAGATGGAAAAATGTAAGTAAGGACAGCACAGCTTTTATAACATTTTATAATTTTTTTTTGAACAGAGCGTGCAGAGTTAACATTTAAATACCTTAATTAGACTGTATTTTTGCAGATTTATGATGTAAATATTGTATCTATTTAGGCAAAAACTCTCATCCCTATTAATGAAAGGCAGACTGTTATTTTTGTGACACATAGAAATAACATAGATTTTCTGCAAATACCATAAATAGTGCTCGTCAGAGGCAATTCAAGGAAGACAAAGCAGGAAGACTACATCCGTAGGCCATAGGCCATATTTAAGGAAGGTAAAGAGTAAGACCAGACAGTTTTTATGTAAGGTATCATTATTAGGTCACACTACTTGGAGACTTCATATTCCAAATTTTAATTAAATTTCAATTTTAATTACATTTTAATTTAATACTCCAACTAACCCAAGACAAAAATTCTTGCAGAGAAAAAGATAGACCCTGGGCAAACATTGCATGTTTTGTGCAACCGTCAAATGGCAAAAATATTGGATGACGGGTGTTGGTGGTGACTAGGGATGAGCTTCGAGTTCGAGTCGAACTCATGTTCGACTCGAACATTGGCTGTTCGCAAGTTCGCCGAACAGCGAACAATTTGGGGTTTATTCTTCCTGTCTTCCTTAAGCCATTTTATACTAGTATATATATATTTTTATACTGTCTTTTATAATATTTTTATAATTTTTTACATATATCTTCTTCATATAGTCCATGTATGGGACATAATATCCAGAAAGAAATGCTAAATATAAAAAAATCTAAGATTCCTTTCTCACGTACGCACTATAGAAGTAATTACTCTTAAAAATAAGGATATATAATGTATAAATGTGGACACCCTAAAAGATTAATATATACAACAAGCCCCCTTAAAAATAAAAATATGTTCCCCCTCTCTTCAGATACACAAAAAATGCCATATAATATATGAAGTTAAGTTTTATTTATTTAATTAATTTTTTTCCAATTTTTTCCAATTTATTTTATTTATTTTAATTTAAGAACGATATGTATTTAGTAAGCTCCCATTTAAGTATTCCTCATGATCCTCTATGTGCTCCTCATGATTTTAATTTTAATTTTAATTTTTACTTGCATTGATTTTTATGTATTCTTTATGTTTCTTTATGTATTTCTTATGGGTTTTAAATCATTTTGAATTTAGTATGATTTTTAGCGTCATATAAAGCAAGCCGATTAATGTACAATAAACCTTTTATAGTGTGTGATAGATTTAACACCATATATCTGCAGTTGACATCAATAGGGAGATCTATTTACGGTCTCCATTGTCCACAAAAACACAGGCAAAATGGCCGCCGGACTATGCAATACAAACAATGGGGAGAATTGTTTACGGTCTCCATTGTCCACAAAAACATAGGCAAAATGGCCGCCGGTCTCATCAATAGGGAGATCTATTTACGGTCTCCATTGTCCACAAAAACACAGGCAAAATGGCCGCCGGACTATGCAATACAAACAATGGGGAGAATTGTTTACGGTCTCCATTGTCCACAAAAACATAGGCAAAATGGCCGCCGGTCTCCATTGTCCACAAAAACACAGGCAAAATGGCCGCCGGACTATGCAATACAAATACACAGAGACAGGTAACTTGAACTACTGTCTAAAAATAGCTCAGACAAAATGGCCACTAGTAGTCCCACTGCTATTAACACAGGAAGTCGGACTTCTGTCTGCAAAATACAAACAAAATGGCCGCGGACGAACTTCCGGTCCGCGGGAAAATGGATGCCAATTGAAAATTTAACAAGGGGACACCACACACACTATATAAGGATGGGAAGACACAACACAGGTCACGCTCCCGTAGACGTCCTAACGACGAAACGCGTAGGGCGTGGCCTAATCTGTGCTTCCCAAACATCACCTCCTGTACCAGCGCTGAAGGATATTAATGACGGTTTTGACGTTTTTACCATTTCGCTTGATTTTTACTGCAAAAGTGTGAGTACCCTTTCATTTTGTGTAATAAAACTTTTTTAAAGCAATTTTACGCTATGGGCACTCCCTCTCTTTTTATATATGATATACCACGATCCTGAGCCCGCCAGCGATCGCTGTACAGTGGCGATAAAACTGTAACTGCCTACTACCCCCGCAGGGGTGAAGTGATCTGGTGAGTGGCTGCACTTTCAGAGCAAAGAGATATTATAAGTGAAGGATTATCACCACAGCACAAGAATATGACACAAGAGACTTACTAAAGAATTTTGAAGCACGTTTGCACTTTTATCTTGTCACTGTTGCCTTTTGGATTGCACCAGCACATTTGCACTTTATCTTGTTATTGTAATTTTCCTTAGGAACAGATTTCCTACACCCCTCCCCACCTCCCTATCTCACTCCCTTCTCCCTTCCCCCCCCCTTTCCTCCTTCCCCCCCCCCCCTTTCTTCCCTCCCTAGCAATATTACATATGTAAGCATTTAAGTTATGTCTATGTATCACCTATGATTGCACAATATTGCAACAGAATATTTAATTGACACATGCACGGTATACTTGGGAATTCATATTGTTAATTTGTATTTAATATTTGATATATGCACGGTGCACCTAAGAATTTATTTTAATCTAGTAACCTATATGGAGGTAGGAAACTAAATAGGAACAGCGCCAAACCCGTCTACCATTTCTAATATATCTCAGCTGTCCCCATTTTAGGGTGACTGCCTGTTGGGAGGCAGCAGTTCCAAACTTTACCAATTAAGTCTTTATGTCCACTGCGCGGGTTCACCATCCCTGAACAATTTGGGGTGTTCGCGGCAAATTCGAATGCCGCGGAACACCCTTTAAAAGTCTATGGGAGAAATCAAAAGTGCTAATTTTAAAGGCTAATATGCAAGTTATTGTCATAAAAAGTGTTTGGGGATCCAGGTCCTGCCCCAGGGGACATGGATCAATGCAAAAAAAAGTTTTAAAAACGGCCGTTTTTTCAGGAGCAGTGATTTTAATAATGCTTAAAGTCAAACAATAAAAGTAATATCCCTTTAAATTTCGTACCTGGGGGGTGTCTATAGTATGCTTGTAAAAGGGCGCATGTTTCCTGTGTTTAGAACAGTCTGACAGCAAAATGACATTTTGAAGGAAAAAACTCATTTAAAACTACCCGCGGCTTTTGCATTGCCGACAATACACATAGAAGTTCATTGATAAAAACGGCATGGGAATTCCCCAAAGGGGAACCCCGAACCAAAATTAAAAAAAAAAAATGACGTGGGAGTCCCCCTAAATTCCATACCAGGCCCTTCAGGTCTGGTATGGATATTAAGGGGAACCCCGGCCAAAATAAAAAAAAAAAAATGACGTGGGGTTCCCCCTAAATTCCATACCAGACCCTTCAGGTCTGGTATGGATTTTAAGGGGAACCCCGCGCCAAAAAAAAAAAAAAAACGGCGTGGGGTCCCCCCAAAAATCCATACCAGACCCTTATCCGAGCACGCAACCTGGCAGGCCACAGGAAAAGAGGGGGGGACGAGAGTGCGGCCCCCCCTCCTGAACCGTACCAGGCCACATGCCCTCAACATTGGGAGGGTGCTTTGGGGTAGCCCCCCAAAACACCTTGTCCCCATGCTGATGAGGACAAGGGCCTCATCCCCACAACCCTGGCCGGTGGTTGTGGGGGTCTGCGGGCGGGGGGCTTATCGGAATCTGGAAGCCCCCTTTAACAAGGGGACCCCCAGATCCCGCCCCCCCCCTGTGTGAAATGGTAAGGGGGTACAAAAGTACCCCTACCATTTCACTAAAAAACTGTCAAAATGTTAAAAATGACAAGAGACAGTTTTTGACAATTCCTTTATTTAAATACTTCTTCTTTCTTCTATCTTCCTTCATCTTCTGGTTCTTCTGGTTCTTCTGGCTCTTCTGGTTCTTCCTCCGGCGTTCTCGTCCAGCATCTCCTCCGCGGCATCTTCTATCTTCTTCTCCTCGGGCCGCTCCGCACTCATGGCATGGGGGGAGGCTCCCGCTCTTCTCTTCTTCTTCATCTTCTTCTCTTCTTCTTTTCTTCTCTTCTTCATTTTCTTCTCCGGGCCGCTCCTCACACATGCTGGCATGGCGGGAGGCTCCCGCTGTGTGACGGCGCTCCTCGTCTGACAGTTCCTAAATAACGGGGGGCGGGGCCACCCGGTGACCCCGCCCCCCTCTGACGCACGGTGACTTGACGGGACTTCCCTGTGACGTCACGGGGAATGCCACAGGGAAGTCCCGTCATGTCCTGTGCGTCAGAGGGGGGCGGGGTCACCGGGTGGCCCCGCCCCCCGTTATTTAAGAACTGTCAGACGAGGAGCGCCGTCACACAGCGGGAGCCTCCCTTCATGCCAGCATGGATGCGGAGCGGCTCGGAGAAGAAAATGAAGAAGAGAAGAAGAGAAGAAGATGATGAAGAAGAGAAGAGCGGGAGCCTCCCCCCATGCCATGGGTGCGGAGCGGCCCGAGGAGAAGAAGATAGAAGACGCCGCGGAGGAGATGCTGGACGAGAACGCCAGAGGAAGAACCAGAAGAGCCAGAAGAACCAGAAGAACCAGAAGATGAAGGAAGATAGAAGAAAGAAGAAGTATTTAAATAAAGGAATTGTCAAAAACTGTCTCTTGTCATTTTTAACATTTTTGACAGTTTTTTAGTGAAATGGTAGGGGTACTTTTGTACCCCCTTACCATTTCACACAGGGGGGGGCCGGGATCTGGGGGTCCCCTTGTTAAAGGGGGCTTCCAGATTCCGATAAGCCCCCCGCCCGCAGACCCCCACAACCACCGGCCAGGGTTGTGGGGATGAGGCCCTTGTCCTCATCAACATGGGGACAAGGTGTTTTGGGGGGCTACCCCAAAGCACCCTCCCAATGTTGAGGGCATGTGGCCTGGTACAGTTCAGGAGGGGGGGCGCAATCTCGTCCCCCCCTCTTTTCCTGCGGCCTGCCAGATTGCGTGCTCGGATAAGGGTCTGGTATGGATTTTTGGGGGGACCCCACGCCGTTTTTTTTTTTTTTTTTTTGGCGTGGGGTTCCCCTTAAAATTCATACCAGACCTGAAGAGTCTGGTATGGAATTTAGGGGGAACCCCACATCATTTTTTTTTTTTTAATTTTGGCCGGGGTTCCCCATAATATCCATACCAGATCTGAAGGGCCTGGTATGGAATTTAGGGGGACTCCCACGTCATTTTTTTTTTTTAAATTTTGGTTCGGGGTTCCCCTTTGGGGAATTCCCATGCCGTTTTTATCAATGAACTTCTATGTGTATTGTCGGCAATGCAATAGCCGCGGGTAGTTTTAAATGAGTTTTTTCCTTCAAAATGTCATTTTGCTGTCAGACTGTTCTAAACACAGGAAACATGCGCCCCTTTACAGGCATACTATAGACACCCCCCAGGTACGAAATTTAAAGGGATATTACACTTTTATTGTTTGACTTTAAGCATTATTAAAATCACTGCTCCTGAAAAAACGTCCGTTTTTAAAACTTTTTTTTGCATTGATCCATGTCCCCTGGGGCAGGACCCAGGTCCCCAAACACTTTTTATGACAATAACTTGCATATTAGCCTTTAAAATTAGCACTTTTGATTATTCATGTTCGTGTCCCATAGACTTTAACGGTGTTCGCGTGTTCGAACGAACTTTTTTCCTGTTCGCATGTTCTGGTGCGAACCGAACAGGGGGGTGTTCGGCTCATCCCTAGTGGTGACCAAACACGGTGAACCCAACAGAAAAAAAATCCTGCAGAACACTGAATGGATCCTGCTTTAGCAAACATTCAATACATCTGCAATGATGTCACAGCAGTGAAAAAAATTGGGGTTTGGGTGCTGGTAGTGCCCAAATACTATAAACCCACAGAATAATTCCTGCAGGGCACATGATGGATTCAGGTATGTGCAGCTGTTACACAGCTGTAAAAAAAATAGTTTTTTAGGTGTGGATGGTGCCCAAACACCATAGGCCCACAGAACAATTCTTGCAGAGCACAGGATGGACCCTTTTAAACAAAATTCATGGCATTTGCAACTGTGAAAAAGTTGCTAAAAGTTGTGGTTGCCACATTAAAATTGCTTTTGCAAATACAGTAAGAGCAGCTATTTACCTATTTTTGTACTGTAATTGTAGCAGGCAGTGGCAGGAGATGTTAACATTGGCAGGTAGTGGGATGTACTAACAGCTGGGTGTGCTCAAAAAAACTAAACATTGAGAGAAATTGTGGCAGTATGTGTTATATTTTTGTGGCCTGGAACAGTGAAAGGCGCAGCATTGAATGAAGCAAAAAAATAAAAATAAATAATAATAATAATATTTGATGGTGGCGGGATCCCCAAATATTTACAACTTGCCCACTGGGCACCTCAACCCCCTTCCTAACCAGACCAATTTTAAGCTTTCAGTACTCTCACATTTTGAATCACAATTACTCAGTCATGCAACGCTTTACCCAAATGAATCAGTTGTCCTTTTTGGAAGGACAGGGACACTCACATGAGTGAAGACAAAAGAGCTGCGCACACCAAATATTGGATCAAAAAAGGAGAAATCCCCCAAAAGGGGCTTTATAGCAGCCAATAGTGTGATTAACCAAATACAGAAAGGATATGTAATAAATAATTTTATTAATGCAAAAAGATATTAGTACTGACGTCTAGGGTCAGAACATGAACTGGAGTACAAAAACAATAAGTTAAATGACAATACCAATAACAAGAGGCAGTTTGAGGTATGTTACACCATATGCGACAGTAATACAATAATACAAAGATCTTGTGTGTAAGATTCTGACACGTTTCGACCCCAGTGGTGGGGTGTAAGCATGTATTAAAATACTTACAAAACAACAAGAAAATGAAGAAAAAATATGGACAAATCCATATGTTATGTCTTTACCAGTCACGATGTGTTCGATAGTTACAGGTGGCCTTGGTATGGAAAAATTTCCCTCTTGCTCTATCCCCACTCTCCCATTGGTCGGTCCAGTCAGCAGAGGAGCGAATAGCACACACACATGTCTTACAAGGAATCACACACTTCAGTGTGTAGATTGGGGTAGATTGGGGATAGAGCAAGAGGGAAATTTTTTCATAAAAAAGGCCACCTGTAACTATCGAACACATTGTGACTGGTAAAGACATAATATATGGATTTGTCCATATTTTTTCTTCATTTTCTTGCTGTTTTTTAAGTATTTTAATACATGTTTACACCCCTATAGTTCTTATACATACCCTGTTTCCCTGAAAATAAAACCTAGCGTGATTGTCGGTGATGGCTGAAATATAAGCCCTACCCCCAAATAAGCCCTAGCAAAATTCCTTGTAGGTCTTATTTTCAGGGTAGGGCTTATTTTCGGGGAAACAAGGTAGGGCTTATTTGGGGGCTAGGGCTTATATTGCAGCCATCACCGACAATCATGCTAGGTCTTATTTTCGGGGAAACAGGGTATATCCTCTGAAGAAGACCCGCTGGGGTCGAAATGCATCAGGATCCTACACACAAGATGTTTGTATTATTGTATTACTGTCGCATATGGTGTAACATACCCCAAACTGCCTCTTGTTATTGGTATTGTCTTTTAACTTATTGTTTTTGTACTCCAGTTCATGTTCTGACCCTAGACGTCAGTTGCATTTTTTTTCACACAAAAAGAGCTTTTTTTTTGGTGGGATTTAATCACCACTGGGTTTTTACATTTTTGCACTATAAATGAAAAAAAATTGGTAGTAAAATGCATTTTTCTTTGTTTCTGTTATAAAATTTTGCAAATGAGCAATTTTTCTTCATAAATTTTGGCCAAAAATTATATTGCTACATATCTTCGTTAAAAATAACCCAAAACAGTGTATATTATTTGGTCTTCGTGAAGGTTACAGAGTCTACACGCTATGGTGGCAATCATTGAAAATTGATCACAAATTCATCGATCACTCCTGATGTACTGACAGCCTCATTTCTTGAGACACTAACAAGCCAGGAAAGTACGAATACCCCCCAAATGACCCCTTTTTGGAAAGTAGACATTTCAAGGTATTTAGTAAGAGGCATGGCTAGTTTTTTGAAGTTGTCATTTTCTCCCACAATTCTTTGCAAAATTATGATTTGTTTTTTTCACAACCTTGTGATATTAACAGGTTTTTTCTCTCACATGGCATTTGCATACAAATTACACCCCAAAATACATTCTGCTACTCCTCCTGAGTATGGTGATATCACATGTGTGAGACTTTTACACAGCCTGGCCACATACAGAGGCCCAACATCCAAGGAGCAACGTCAGGTGTTCTAGGGACATAAATTACACATCTAATTTCCTCACAACCTATCACATTTTTAAAGGCCCTTCATATTTCTAACACATAGCATGTACATACCAATAATTACACCCCAAAATAGAATGTGCTACTCCTCCTGAGTATGGCAATGCCACATGTGTGAGACTTTTACACAGCCTGGCCACATACAGAGGCCCAACATGCAAGTAGCACCTCCAGGCATTCTAGAAACATAAATTACACATCTAATTTCCTGTCAACCTATCACACCTTTGAAGGCCCTGAAGCACCAGGACAATGGCAATGGCCACAAAATGACCCTATTTTGGAAAGCAAACACCCCCTATGAGACATAATGAGTCTTTTGAACATGTCATTTTTTCCAAAAGTTTTTGAAAATGTGGAAAGTAAATGAAAACGCTTTTTTTTTTACACAAAATTGTCCATTTATTTTTTTTATTTTCTTCCAAACAATTTTATTGGAAAAATTGCAGGTTTACCGAAGCATAAAAAACAACAAAAAAAAACAACATAAGTATGAGAAGGAAATAAGTAATCAAACTATACAAAGTGACAATCTATGGTCTGCTCCAAAACCAGCAATTGTGTGTCATATGATTGTAACCTCCAGTGTCAATTGGATAATGATACACCAAAGAACGCTTGTAAAAAAACAATGAACATCAATAATCTAAACATCACTAGATTAAATCAAGGTGTTTCAGTCAATACAAAGCATATTATATAATTTATGTTCCAAAGGCGTGCTAAATGAGAAGGTTAGTATATGTAGGGTGGTGGGAAGGGCTGGTAATTGCTCACTCCAGAAAAGGGAGAAGGCATGCTCTGTATTAGGAGGAATGTGCGGCATGTAGAATATATCAAGATGAGGGTCTTACATAATGGCTAATGGTTTCCTCTGGATTGGTCTGGAAGTTAAACTATGACCATGATTGTTGTAAGGGTATGTTGGTTTGGAACGGTACTGGGATTGTAGGGGAAAGGCATCAGATAAGAGAAAGTATGAGAGAGAGAGAGAGAGAGAGAAAGGGGAAAGAATGAAAGGTCCTCTGGTCAAGGTCTCATTAAATTTGTCCAATAAGAGGGATGGCGGGTGTAAGTTTATTGTGAAAATAGGCATGTGATGCAGTCTTACGGGCGTGTTAACTATCTGGGTATAATCTGCTGTCAAATGAATTCAGAAAATGGGGTAAATGGCACTCTCTAATTGGGGGGGGGTAAAATTTAGGCACCCAAAATGCTTGAAGGGGGAAACCATAAACCGAAAAAACAACAAAAACAAAAAACAAAGTGAAAAAGATTGAGCAAGTGATATACCACTAATAATAAAAAATAGCCCCCTATGAAATTGCATATGTGTATTTAAACAAATAAATATGTATATCTAATCACATCCATTAATATGACTAAAAATGACCATAAATTCTAAATGTGAAAAATACTGGATCAATAATGTGTCAACTCAAAAATTGAAAATCCTATGAATTCCAAAAATTGCACCAATCACATTAAAAACAATATATAAAAATATATATAAATATATAAGTGCATAAGATATTGTTCACCTATATATGTGCATCGTGCCAACCCAAAACCAGCATCCAAAATAACACAATAACAAAAAACCAAAAATTCACAAAAATGAGTGAACCAAAAATAAGTGAACCAAAATAAAAGTGAAGTTCCGAATAGCAAAAATTGTTCAAACAGCAGTCTGGTGACTCTTGTGCTTTAAAACTGAACAGGTGACTCTTGTGCTCCCCCTACGGGTCCCCACTCACCGGCTCCCCCTACCCCTGCAGGGGTAATAGGCATGAATGGATAGTAGTTAATGGTCCCTCTAGGTACCTCCGTCACAGATCCATGCTTCCACCCGATCCACCTAAGCAATGTAGGGCATCAGAAACCGATCATCCACTCAGCTCAGCCTCCGTTGTTACTTCAGGAGTAATCCAACTAATCTTCATGGCTTAAATGCTCGTTGGAAGAGATAAAAACTCCCATAGTGTAGTAGTTTCAAGTAAAAAACTTTTATTCAAAACATTAAAAACAAAAGTAAGAAACACACTACAGTAATGGTGAAAAATGAATGAAAGTAGGAAGAGCCGTCTCACAGCATGCACTCCAGCTGCATTCCAGGCTCCCTGCTTGCGTACCGGAATGACATGAGTGCGTAGCCCCGCCTTATGCGTTTCGTCGTCAACGTTCTCAAAGGCAGCCCCATCTTGGTACACCTCACAGCTTATAAGGTGGATGGCCATGCAGGATCCTCCCCCTCCTAATAACATAATGGCCAGAATGGGAGTTAATACACACCAGAGACCCACCCCCATATAGCGGCCACCATGGAAACTAAGGGGATAAAGGGAATCACCCATCTAAAAAGGATATAATCCCATTACATATCAAAATCGGACCAATGCATCTCCGCTCACCTATACATATAGCAGACATAAGTTAGTCAAATATAAAAGGCATCATACAACTCTAAATGTAAGTACAGAGCATTCAAATAGTATGATTATTTAATAATTAACAACCAATAAAAAATCAAATAAAAGCCATACCCATACTAGTATTAAACCCGAAGAAACTCACCCCAGTGGTGAGTTACATCATTACAACCCAAAAGGAGAAAGAAAGGGGAATTCGTATTTGCAAAGCCAGGTATTACCCTGCATGTTATAAACATGAACATAAGGCAATGCAGAAAGCCTGCTGCAAGTGAATAAAGGGGATTCCCCATAAACTGCGTAAGCATGTCGGGTAAATACTAGGATGGAAGCCAAAAAATAAAACAGAGCATGAATAAATGTGTGGAAAAAAAAATACTCAGGGTAATGGTAACTACTAACATATATATTACCGTGGCTAAACGGATGTAAAAGTATATAGTGATCTCCTACAATAAACACCTCATATGTTCGAATAAAATGAACATATGAGGTGATAAAATATTTCATTTTTCAATCTACATATCATTTCAGAGCACTAATCCCTATAGCACAGGCCCTATGCCCTATAGTTATGTGTGCACGACCATCTATTAGCCATCCTTCCATTAGTATAGGTAGGATTAAAACATTCAGAAATCAACAATAAACATGTATTATCGCAATTGTGCATAATTCCTGAAAATGGTATGGTCATATAAGGAGTGTCTATAGATCAGGTAAATGCAGGGGTCTCAGTCATACACTCCTCAGGAGGTCCTTCTATAATTTATAATGTCATTATCACCCAAAAAAACAGGCTTAGACTAGAACACAGGATCCCTAGTTATAAGGGTCTAAGGGCCTACAGCCCCATGATTCATTGGTAAGGCCCAACGATATTAAAGGGGTTGTAGGTGGGGGCGTGTCCTGATGTGAGCACCGGAGGACGTGTATCTGGGGAGCTCCGGGCATCCTGATCTGAATCCTTCGCCATCCGTGCATCTGCCTTGTCAAATCAGGCTGATCCCTGCCAGCCCGTTCCTCTGTGTCCCCTGCCTTGTCCTGGGTCAAAATTGCGGAGTCTCTCCTCCCCCGGAGCCGTTTACACACCATAGATTCCAGGCACCTGTGGACGCTATCTTGCAGGCCTGTGCCACTCTGAGGAGATCTGATCCTGGCCGGACTGGAGGTCAGGGACTGTCCTCCATCCACATCTGCCTGCCCATCCACCTGCCTAGCGCAGTCCGGAGGCCCATTTGGCTGCTAGGGGCGTCCGTGGCGGCCGCGGCCTAGCGCGGCCTAGTGCAGCCTGTAAAGCACCGGTGTTTCCTGAGCCGCTATCCCACCGGGGGGGCACCGCGGCCGGCCTGCCCGAACTCAGGCGCGTGAATCATCTGTCTCCTCCTGCCCTGCCATCCATCCACACTCCTGCCATCCACCCACACCCCTGCCAAGGCCTGGTGTGCTGCCCAGCAGAGACTGCTTACCTGAGCTGGCTGAGAACTCCTGGGGCCTAGTGTTTGTCATCTGCCACCCTTCTGCCTCTCATACTGCCCTGGGCCCTCTCCACCCTAGTGCCCCAAGCATCACATCCTCACCACCTTGTCTCTGCCTATGTGTCTGCAGTGAAGTTGGGAGCTGCTTGCGAACACTGATGACCGGCCAGCATGTTCTCTCCTGGGGCTCAGCGCCTGCTGCCAGCTTGATCGCCCTCTAATTGCCTCCTGCACGCTCACCTGGGCACAGATAAATATCCCATATAGAGGGCTCTCGGGGTGAACTGTCTGATGTCCTCCTCCTCCAAAAAAGGGAGGGGGCCCTCCAAAGCCACAAAGACCGATGCACCGCTCAGGCTACCGCTGCCATCTTCCCCACAGACCGACCCAAAACTAGTGGGGCAGCTTCGGGCCTTGCTGGCCGACCTGGAAATGGACCCTGGCCTGGCTCCAATGGCAGAGGGATCAGCCCCACTGCCTCAAGATGGTACGGCCACGAGCGAAGTAGGACCTCGCTGCTGGTACACATCGACCACCTCGCTGAGGAGTGTAATCTTATACGGAACGACCTTGACAAAATAAGGGGGAGAATGACCGAAACCGAGTCCAGAGTATCAGCCACCGAAGATCTTATGGCCACCCATGCCATATCTATTGCCAAGTTGCAGCGCACAGTACAGTCCCTTGTCGCAAAATCGGACGACGCCGAAAACAGGCTGAGGCGCAATAATGTTAGAGTCCTGGGTCTACCTGAGGGAGAAGAAGGGGACCACCCTGCTGTATTCGCAGAGGAGTTCTTTAAAAACCTATTGGGCTTCACAGACGTTCCCCCTACATACGTAGTTGAAAGGGCCCACCGGGTGCCCACGGGCCGTGTCATCCCAGGGAGTGCTCCCAGGCCTTTTTTGGTCCGCTTCCTTAACTATCGGGACAGGGACAGAATTCTCTTGGAAGTCCGCAAACACCCCACACTCAAACATTGCAACTCCTCTATTCTTCTTTTCCCTGACTTTTCGGCTGATCTGCAGAGGAAGAGGAAAACCTTCAATGATGTCCACAGACGACTCAGAGACAAGAACATTAAATATGGCATGCTCTACCCAAGCCCCTTACGAGTCCAACATGACGGAGCGAACCGCTTCTTTGACAACTCAGCGGATGCTGACGACTGGTTGACCAGCTTGCGTTAAAAGTTTCATCTCATTAAGTCATCTAATGCACGGATCTTCCACATCCTGGTTTTGCTCTATCCTACTAAACTATCTGTAAACACCCGAGTTACCTCAAGTGTACCTTTACACGTGACCAGCCCCCCCTCCAGTTTTTTGTTTTTTGTTTGTTTTGTTCTTATCTCTCAGAGCGGAGGGCCGGATTTTATCTACCTATCTGGAGAACTCCACTACCCGGTGGAACTATACAACTGCTCCAGATCACCTGGTCCTCCTGGCTGTGTCGGGATACATATCCCCTAACCCTCACCTACTGTTAGAGGTTGAACACTAGCTTAGGTGATCCCAGGAACTTTGAGCCTCCAGTAAGAGACATTTCCTATTCAAAAGTCGAGCTTAAATTCAGCTCAGTGCTAATGAAGACTGCACTGTGACCTGACTATCAGGTTCACAGGCATTGTGTTTTGTTTTTTTGTTTTTTGGGTATAGGCCGCTTCCTGACCTCCCCCATGTTGTTTTGGGGGACGATGAGAAATGGTAGGATAACCACCTGGTGTTTGGGAAGTTTTAAATTGGTTGCTATGTTTTCTATGTTATGTGTGGTTGGCTCTGGCTCTAAATACACTCATCAGGTGGGTTTCAGTTGGTACGCATTCACCCTGAAGTTAGCAATTCTCCCCTGGTATCATGGAGTCACGTGATCAGGGAACAATGTCAGTGATATCCTGGAATGTCAGAGGCCTCAACTCCAAATTTAAAAGGGCACTGATGTTCCAGTATGTCAAGACGCACAACCCGCAGGTACTGATCCTACAGGAGACCCACTTGACGGGTGGCAAACTGATGGCCTTGAAAAAGCCCTGGGTTCAGAAAACTTTTCATGCCACATATTCCTCATATGCCAGGGGGGTCTCAATACTGATAAATAAATCCTACCCGTGTAATGTTGAGGCGGTTCATACAGACCCCCATGGCAAATTTGTAATTTTGGTATTGAAGGCCTGGCAACAAAGGTATATCATAGTAGGAGTTTATATCCCACCACCTTTCAAACCGGAAGTGCTATACACTATTTTGGAGAGGATTACCCCGTACTGTCCAGCTAAATTGTTAATCCTAGGAGACTTCAATAATACCCTCTCCCCTGATCTTGATAGGCCCACGCCTTCGCAGTCCTCTACTGGGGACCTGCTGGGGGGGAAACTTTCAGCAGGGGTTACTGAGGTGTGGAGGTGGTTACACCCCCAGACTAAAGCTTATTCATGTTTTTCTACCTTATATAAAACCTCCTCTAGAATTGATTATGCGTTTGCAAATCAACTTATGCTAAATGACATAGTGGAGGCAACATATCTACCTAGCAGGCTTTCTGATCATTGCCCCCTCAAGATCACTATGTGGACCAGAGACAAACGCAGTGGCTCCATGTGGCGACTTGGGGCCCACTGGATCTCCCATGACGAGATTTCAGGGCAGACTCCAATTTTGGGAACATAACGCGGGGTCATCCTATCCACCCATAGTTTGGGACGCCTTCAAGGCTTTCACTAGAGGACACTATATGTCAGCAATTAAGGTGGTGAAAGTAAATCAACAAGCCAGCACAAGGCGGTTGGAGGGGGGGATTGAGGCGGCGTCAGCTACTTACGGGTCTGACCCCTCAGTTTCCAATTTTGAACTGCTGCAGTCCACAAAGAGAGATCTCCCCCTCCATCTCACTGAGGTTACGCGCTTAGAGTTATTCCACACCAAACAAAGATTCTTTGAGCAGGGGGATAGAAATGGCAGACTACTGGCAATGATGTCCCATCATGACACCCCCATAACTTTGATACCCGAACTGATCTCTCCCACGGGTGAATCTATTACGTCCCAAGAAGATATCCTAAAGGAGTTTCAGTCCTTTTATCAGACACTATACAGTACCACGCTCCCTCGGGATGTGACCCCTGGTGAGATGGCGCCTCTCCTGGACCCCCTGGCTCTGGGGTGGCTCTCGGATGAGGAGAGGTCCCATCTGGTTAGGCCTGTCACTGCGGAGGAGGTACATGCTATCATTAATACACTGGCAGTTGGGAAGGCACCGGGTCCTGATGGTCTACCCGTCGAATTTTATTGGTCTCATGTGGATCTACTGGCCCCCCTGTTGGCAGACCTGTATACCCGATGTCTGGAGGAGGGAGCGCTCCCACCCTCTATGGCAGATGCGCACATTATTCTAATCCTTAAGCCCAATAAAGATCCCAAACAGTGCGCCTCATACAGGCCCATTGCACTTATATATATATATAATATTGATTTCAAAATCTTATCTAAACTAATTACTGTTAGACTCAACTCACTTCTGCCCTCTATTATAGACACAGATCAGACTGGGTTCATGGCACATAGGTCAACGGATATTAGCCTCCGCAGATTATTCACCAACTTACATGCCATACATGACAATGTGGGCACTAGAACGGTTGCCTCCTTCGATATCGAAAAGGCATTCGATTCAATCGAATGGCCATTTCTCTGGGAAACTCTGTGGAGGATGGGATTTCTGTTGGTTTTTATTGCCTGGCTGCAAACTTTATACAAATCCCCGAAGGCAGCAATCAGATTGGGATATAATGTTTCTCCCCCCTTCCCGCTGTCCAGGGGTACCAGGCAGGGCTGCCCCCTCTCTCCGGCATTGTTCGCAATAGCTATGGAACCAGTGGCGGAGGCACTGCGGGTCTCGCCCCATATAAAAGGATTAAAAATAGCGTGGCTGGAGGAGAGGGTAGCTCTGTATGCGGACGACCTCCTGCTCTTTCTGAATGACGCAGACTCCTCTCTTAGAGGAGCGCTGCAAATATTGACTGAATTCTCCAAGGTAACAGGATTACGGGTGAACTGGACAAAATCCCAGTTGCTGGCTATTGACTCTGAGGCAAAAAGACTGGCCCCGCAGGATCTGCAGATGCAATGGGTGGACGAAATGGTGTACTTGGGGGTACGCGTCTCGAGAGACGCATCCAGCTTTATCCCCCTTAACCTAGACCCGGTCCAGGTAGTCAAGGCAAAACTCAAAGCCTGGGAGAACCTTCCTCTATCCCTATTAGGCCGCATTAACTTAATTAAAATGAAAATCATACCTAAATTTACATACCTATTTCGTAATTCCCCACAATGGATACCTTGCTAATTTCTCACGAAATTGAACCAAATTTTCTCCTCCTTCCTCTGGGGTCCAAACCCCCCTAGATTTAAACTCTCCACACTAATGCGTCCGGTGTCGCAGGGGGGGCTGGCATTTCCAGACTGCCAGAAATATTTTCTGGCAGCCCAGCTGGTCACGGCAGTTTGGTGGCTAGTACTGGATGCGTCCAACTCTGCTGCGGTTCTGGAGGCTGCGGTGGTTCACTCTGTGGAAGCCCTAACACATTTACCCTTCGAGGTCCCAAGGCTCCATATGATTTGACCACCTCTATGCACATGACTCTAAGGGCCTGGAGGGCAGGACTGGAACTTGAGAAGTTCCCACGAAATGCAGTCTCCCTGCACACCCCCCTATGGAACAACCCTACCCTACCCCATCTCTACTCATTACCAGACCCTAAAATATGGTCCAAA
Source organism: Aquarana catesbeiana (assembly GCF_042186555.1). Taxonomy (NCBI): domain Eukaryota; kingdom Metazoa; phylum Chordata; class Amphibia; order Anura; family Ranidae; genus Aquarana; species Aquarana catesbeiana. Next base: position 696,804,340 of record NC_133326.1, read on the forward strand.
TGCGGTATTAAACTGATATCTGACCTCACCACTGGCACCGCCATACACCCCTTTAATCACCTAGTATCCCAATACAATGTGCCTCCCTTGCATCTATTTCGCTATATGCAACTGTCTCATGTGTTTAAAGCCCAAATAATACCCAGCGACACGCAAATAGTGCAATCCGATCTGGAGAGGGTCACAAGATATGAATGCACCAGGAAACCGACCTCGGTCCTTTATGCACATCTCCTCAGAGTTTCCTCTCCAGATCTGTCAAAGCTCCGGCAGCGATGGACACAGGATATCCCAACAATAGACTTCGAGGATTGGGAGGACATCTGGGATTTCCCCTTCAAAATCCTGTCCAGCAATTAAAAACTACTGGTCAGAAGTACTATCTGTAATACAAGAAGTGGTGAGAACAGATATAGCCCCAACCCCGCAGATCTGCCTTCTAGGTTTAGTGGAAGAATTAGCCCCCAGGATAGCAGAGAGAACCCTCATAGGGCTCCTGCTCTTTTATGCAAGGAAAATTATCACTCTCTGATGGAAAAAACGTGCCCCGCCATCCATATTGTTATGGAAAACACATGTCAATAAAGTACTACCACTCTATAAGGAAACCTATCAAAATAGGGGATGCCCCAAAAAATACGATAGAGTGTGGGCCAAATGGCTAGCTGAGGCCTCCACGGCAACCGCAGACTGATTGAACAGGTACATAATACCACTCTACGGGAGAAAGTGATACTGATACATTGGTTGATTTTTGGTAATGTAATCTCTGATATGGGTTTATTTGATATCTAATATTGTCCCTCAACTGATAAATCTGATCCTGAAATACTTTAATTGAGCAGGAGCCAATACCGCACTAGGTTTGTTTGTTGTTCTTTTCTTTCGGACATGCTACAGCTGTATGATATTAATGCTGGATGCAGTCCAATGGCCGGCTGGCACTGACTCCTGCGTGGGTCTAGTCCCAATGCTGTGGCAGGTTTAATGTTGTTATTTGTTTGTATGTCTTATACTCAATAAAAAGATTTTCAAAAAAAAAAAAGGGGTTGTAGGTAATTCCCTCATTTGGGGGAGATACTATCATATCCCCTAACTATTAAGGGGGCAGATCGAAGGCCTCCATAGGAGTAAATACTGCTTGCCTCTATGGGTTAGCTATAAAGCAATTGAGGTCTATATCCAGGTTTGTGCCCCTAAGGGCCAGGGAAAGGGCCTCTGTCACACCAGCAAAAGAGTTGGAAGGTTGGAAGAAAAGCCCACCTGGATTCATGCCAGTCACTGCAAGAAAATCCTGAAGTGATGATATCCTTTGAAATAAAATTGATGTTTCTTTTCCTGTTGTTTGTGAGAACTGAGACATGGAAAAATAACCCTTTCATCCAAATGTTAAAATTGTATGCAACCCATACGCTAGTAACTGCTGGGTGTTTTCTCACTTACATCCCCAAAAGGGAAACCATACCCATGATAGCAATACCTCTCAAATTCACTGATCTAAACAGGACCATAATAAATGGCTCATACATAGCCTCTACAGCTAATGAGCACAGATCCATAACTTTGATGGTTTCAAAACAGATAGACACACCACAGATTTGTCTAAACATTACATTCCCATTTAACATTAAATGTACACGGTTGGGCATATCAGATTGCACTGAAGCAAAGATTACAGTTTATGGAGGAAACTATGGTCAATATTATTATATCCCAGATCCAGAACTAAATAGAACCCTTTATAGTACAAATTGCTCACAGTTCCCAATATGTGAAAATTTTGGTTACCTGAGATTCCATGTTATTGCTTCCAGTTTTTAGGAGCAGGCATACCGTCCATACGTAGAGGGTTATATTATATATGTGGAAATAGAGCTTACGCCTGGCTTCCTACTAATGTTACAGGTACGTGATATATTGGGAAGTTAGCACCTGCTTTGGCTGTTTCGCAAAGATACAGTGCGACCAGATCAAAGTCCAGAATTCCCTTTAGTGTTCAAAAGAGAGGTGTTCACTGAAGGTGACATGGCATGGTCATGGTTCCCTTCCTGGACAGGATGGGGAATTGAAGCAATGAAAAGAATAAATAATTACACTAGAATTGTAGATGAGATTATTAACCTTATTACCACTGATATAGGTTTTATTAAGTGAAGAAATGGCTCAGCTTGACCCCTTGCCGACTGGCTCACGCCGATATACATCGGCAGAAGGGCACGTACTGGCATATTAACGTACCTGTACCTTGCCCTTTAAGACGCGGCATTGTGGGCACCCGCCGTGAGCACCATGAGTGTGATCGCGGGTCCCACAGACTCGATGTCCGCGGGGACACCCACGATCATCATACGGAGAGGAAGAATGGGGAAATGCTAAAGTAAACAAGCATTTCTTCATTCTTCCTAGTGACTGGACACAGTGTGGTGTCACATGTAGCCCATACCCCCTACAGTTAGAACACATCCCTAGGACACACTGCAGCGACCCCTACTGGTTAACCCCTTCACTGCCAGTCACATTTACACAGTAATCAATGCATTTTTAATCACACTGATTGCTGTATAAATGTGAATAGTCCCAAAATAGCGTCAAAAGTGTCCGATCTGTCTGCCATAATGTCGCAGTCACAATAAAAATTGCAGATTGACGCCATTACTAGTAAAAAAAATTATTAATAAAAATGCCAAAAAAAAATCCCCTATTTTGTAGACTCTATAACTTTTGCGCAAACCAATCAATAAACGCCTATTGCATTTTTTTTACCAAAAATATGTAGAAGAATACGTATCGGCCTAAACTGAGGGAAAAAAATGTATTTTTTTGGGGGATATTTATTATAGCAAAATTTAAAAATAACGCGTTTTTTTTTAATTGACGCTCTTTTTTTGTTTATAGCGCAAAAAATAAAAGCTGCAGAGGTGATCAAGTACCACCGAAAGAAAGCTCTATTTGTGGGGAAAAAAGGACTTCAATATAGTTTGGGAGTCACATCGCACGACCATGCAATTGTCAGTTAAAGTGACACAGTGCCAAATCTCAAAAAACGCTCTGGTCTTTGGCCAGCCAAATGGTCCAAGGGAGAAGTGGTTAAAAAATAGTATTAGAGCATAGTAGGCAATGGATCGGGAGAACAGGGGATTATAACGGTGCCAGAGAAAGGAGTGTATGAAAATAAGATAATAGGTATAAAATTACAAAAATATACTTTATTTAACACACTTCAATACATACAAAAGATAGTAAAGTCATTGACTGCGATTAACATAGATATTGTACATGACCATAATGTATAGGAGTGGGCCAGGTGGAGAAGGCCTTCAAAGCAAGAGCTTAGTGTCCTTTCCTACATGTTTCGCCAAAACATTGGCTTCCTCAGGGAATGGTACGAGCTTGTTGCAAAGTACAGGAATCTATGCATAGAGATACAATACAAAAAACATCATATATATAAACAGATGAACATTAGGGTATAAACCAATAAACAACAAAATGTGAGTTGGGGTATGAGTTGAGGCACAAGGCTGGACTAGCTCACAAAAGGGGAGGTAACCATGTAGAACCCCAGAAATCCCGAACATACCTGGAGACCAGACAACCCGGGAAGGCCCAGCGGTGAAACCCCAGCTGAGAAAAGGCAGGACCACACCGTATCTATGTTTGCAGGGGGCACATAAGAGACCTAGTAATCAAATATTTTGAGAATTAGGAGAGATAGGGGCTATATAGATTCCAAATGTGTGTGAGATATGCATTTTTGGAGCTTAAGTAGGGTCATAGACCGCACATAGGTTAATAGGGCACTATGGGCTCTGGAACAACTCACAATTTAAAAGCAAGGTGGTTGATGAGACAGGCGCCTGGAGATGGATAAGGAGACATGTTGAGAAGTAAATGAGGTAGTGGGTGATAATCTGAAAAAACGCATGAACTAAATCATTTGGCCATATAGGTAAAGGTGGTGATAGTAATCCAATGAGGAAATAAGGGGTAAAGTAGAAATAGGGAAACTTACCAAATGCGCCAGTTTATACAGCATATGGCTGAGAGAGATGATAATTCATATGGCCTATGAAAGGTGGTAAATGAATAGGTGTATAACCAGGGATTAGGGAATCCTGGGAAAGGATGGGTAAAAACAGCATTAGGGATGAGAAAAGGAATTGATGCTAGAATGTTGAGGGATAGGCAGCAGTCTAAATTTACCTCAGCGGTGTCTGTAAGGCTTGTGCAGGCACTCGTCATGTCTAGCTGTCTAAGTGGACGGGCCGGCAGATATATGCCCCCCACACCTGATCAAGATTTGGATCAGGTGTGCGGACGCAATGACGGGGCGTCTGCGCGTGCGTG